>NC_052152.1:181162884-181277278 GCF_902713615.1 Scyliorhinus canicula
TCTCTCCCCCCATCCTCTCTCCCCCCTCCTCCCACCCCCTACTCCCCCCCGCTCCTCCCCCTCCCCCTCCCCCCCCCCTCCCCCCCTCTCCTCCCCCCCCCCCCCCCCCTCCCCCCCTCTCCTCCCCCCTCCTCCTCCCCCCCCCCCCCCCACGCTGGGTACCCGTCCTCTCTCTCTCAACGTGCCACTTCTGCAGCGCATTAAATGACGCGTATCGCGTCGGTCCGATGCTGGCCCCTCCGGGAACGGAGATTAGCGGCCTAAAGAAGACCCCGACGCCGGAGTCATCTGCACCGCTTTTGCTCGCCGGAAATCGGCGTCACGACGGTCCACGGAGAATTTCGCCCACAAGGTGGGACTCTCCGAACCCCGCCAGGTCGGAGAATCGTCGGGGGGTGGGGGGGGGGGGGGGGGGGGGGGGCGGCGCGAAACCCGCCCCTTCCGGCTGCCGGATTCTCCAGCGCCGGGGATTTAATGGAGGCGGGAATTGTGCCGTGCCGGTCAGCGGTCGCTGGCAGCGTCGTCCACCCCCCGGCGATTCTCCGGCCCGCTTTGGCCTGAGTGGCCACCCGTTTATGGCCGGTCCCACCGTAAATTACAACAGGTCCTTACTGGCAGGACCTGGCTCTGCGGGTGACCTCCAGGATTCTCTGGGGGCGTGGGGGGATCTGGCTCCAGGGTGTGCCCCCATGGTGGCCTGGTCACCGAGCTGCAGGCGGGCCTGTGCCGTGGCAGCACTCTATTCCTCTGCGCCATCCGGTGTAACAGTCCGCGTTGGCCGGCGTGGAGAAGAATCCTTCCTGCGCATGCGCTGGGATGATGCCAGCACACACTCCGGCGCCGGCCTAGCCCCTGAAGGTGCGGAGGATTTCGCACCTTCGGTGCAGCCCGACGCTGGAGTGGTTCACGCCACTCCTTTGTGCCGGTGTTGCCCGCCCTGCCTGTTCGCCGGGAATCCCGCCCACAATCTCTGTGTCAAGAGAGAGAAATGTGAATTTTTCAAGTCGTCAATAAACTATCTTGGCTATGTAATTGATAAGGATGGGTTCCACAAGGAACCTAAGAAAATGATTGCAAATTTAAATGTGTCCAGACCGCAGAATGCATCGCAACTAAGATCTTTTTTGGGATTTATCAATTATGGTGGAAATTTATTCCAAATCTCCCTACCATAGTAAAACCACTTCATACATTATTATGTGCGAACCAACAATGTACTTGGGCAAAAGACTGTGAAGAGGCATTTACTGAAGCCAAAAATGTGCTGAAGAAATCAGACACCTTCGTTCATTTCGACACTAAGTTAAAAACATACCTCATATGTGACACATCACTCTATGAGGTGGGCGCAGTTGTTTCTCATATAATGTCAATTAGAGACGAAAGACCAATAGCTTTCACTTCTCGAACGTTGACAAGCGCTGAACAGAATTCCGCTCAATTAGAAAAGGAAGCCTTGAGTATAGTTTTTGGAATCAAACGATTTCACCATTGTCTGTATGGAAGACGTTTTACCTTGTTAACTGACCATAGGCCTTTGACAATGATCTTTGGTCCATACGAAGGAATACCGTCTGAATTGTTTGTGGTGATGGTCGCTCATGTTATCAGCGCATATTTATGAGATTGAACACAGAAGATTGGAGCAACATGTGAATGCCGATGCACTATCACATTTACCAATTCAGGACAAAGCCGGATACTGGATAATAATGTGTATTATTTGTACTTTTCCCAGGTGGATAGTGAACCAATTACAGCATCTCAAGTGCAAAGACACATGAGGTCAGATTCGGTGATGGGTGAGGTCATGGACATGATTTTGAAAGGTGTCTGGATAAACAGAGGAGTCCGCAGTTCAAGCCGTACTGAACAAGGGAACTTGAATTGACGGTTAAAAATGGAATACTTCTATGGGGGATCAGTGTTGTCATTCCTCCACGTTTGCGGAATTGTATATTGGATCAACTCCATGAAGGACATCCAGGAATCGTACGGAAGAACCCACCTTGAGTTATTTTTCGTGATGGGGATTAGACTCACTGATGAAGAAAGAGTAGGTCTTGTGCTAGGATACAAAATACTCCACCTCTTCAACCACTTAACCTTGGGATTGGTCAAAACTGCCAACGCAGAGAGTACAGCACGGTAGCACAAGTGGCTGGCACGGTGGCTTCACAGCGCCAGAGTCCCAGTTTTGATTCCCCGCTGGATCACTGTATGTGCGGGGTCTGAACGTTCTCTCCGTGTGTGCGTGGGCTTCCTCCGGGTGCTCCGGTTTCCTCCCACTGTCCAAAGACGTGCAGGTTAGGTGGATTGGTATGATAAATTGCCCTTAGTGACCAAAAAGGTTAGGAGAGGTTATTGAGTTACGGAGATAGGGTGGAAGTGAGGGCTTGAGTGGGTCAGTGCAGACTCGATGGGCTGAATGGCCTCCTTCTGCACTGTATGCTGTATGTTCTATGTTCTATGTACATATTGATTTTGCGGGACCAATTGAAGGGTATATGTTTCTTGTCCTGGTGGATGCACATTCTTAGTGACCTGAAATAATGATGAAGTCGATGATTACTGACAAGACAAGCGAATAACTAGACAAAGTATTTGCATGGTTTGGCAAACTGGAACAAGTGGTTCGCAATAATGAGAAACAATGGTGTACAGCATATAAAAACTGCACCTCATCATTCTTCCACCCGTGGATTAATGGAGAGGTTAGTACAGTCATTGAAGAATACCATCAAAGCATTAAAGGCTGAATGAACGTTAGCTGAAAGAGTAAATAGATTTCGCACACTACAGAAACATTGCCCTTGCTACAGAAACGCGGGCCGGAGAATCGCCGGGGGGGAGGGGCCCACCGACCGGCATGGCGCGATTCTCGCCCCCGCCAAATCTCCAGTGGCGGAGAATTCGGGACATGGCCCACCCAATACCACCCAATTCCCGTACCAGCCTCCCCGGACAGGCGCCGGAATGTGGCGACTAGGGGCTTTTCACAGTAACTTCATTGAAGCCTACTCGTGACAATAAGCGATTTTCATTTCATTTTCATTTCAATATGTCAGAAGTGATGTCCTTTTGGTCAAGTTAGCTATCCTAAATCCCATTTGATTACTTATTACTGCTATGTCCTAAAAATACATGTTTAATGGTTAATAATGATTACTCAGTCCTATAGTTGATCTCAGTCCTTAATAAAACAGCTTATGTAAAACTACTCTGGTGGCATGCTAACAATTCAGTTTTAAGAGGTATCATCGCTGAACCCTCCCCTTCACCGCCATGCCAAAAATGCAGGTTGGCACCTTGGCAGTGCCAGCAAGGCACCATGGCATTTCCCCGCCACCTGGCAGTGCCAGGGTGCCAGGCCAGCAGTGCCAGAATGCCCAGGTGGCACCAGCAGTGCCGGGGTGCCACCTTGCCGAAAGTGCAAGCACCCGGGGGCCTCCGATTCTCTGGGAAACCCCGAGTACCATTCCATCTGTTGGAATCATAGAATTTACAGCACAGAAGGAGGCGATTCGACCCATGAGGTCTACACCGGCCCCTGGAAAGAGCACCCACCAAAGCCATTGCTTCCACCCTGTTCCTGTAACCAGTAAACCCCCCTAATCTTTTGGACACAAAGGGGCAATTTTGCATGACCAATCCACCTAACCCGCATATCTTGGACTGTGGGAGGAAACCGGAGCACCCGGAGGAAACCCCACGCAGACACGGGGAGAAAGTACAAACTCCACGCAGTCACCCGAGGCTGGAATTGAACCTAGGTCCCTGGAGCTGTTAGGCAGCAGTTCTAACCAATGTGCCACCATGCCATCCCGTTTGTTGAGCCCAGCACTGAATAGCGCTCATCCAAGTTCTCCAAGGCAAGGTGGTTAGATCCCAAGCTTTGGTTAGATCTCAGGAACGCATATTATAGTGAGACTAGCTGCCTCACTCTAACATGAAGATTTGCCAGAAAGTGATCCTACCCACAATGGGTGGAATTCACATTGTGATGTCTTACCAGATTGCGTTAGATCTCGCGAGGCGTAGCGAGCAGGGTAGCTCCCAGCAGTGGGGTCTCCCAGCATCTACCAGCTGTGCCACGCTGATTTCGGGTGCAACGCGACCGGTAGATCCTTCTCTAAATGTTTGAAAATCTCTGAACCTATGATCACGACTGAGTTGAATTCAGATTCAACACCAGTGAATCAACAGATCTGGAGAAGCTGAAGAAGAACCAACTTTATCAGATGATGTGCCTGAGCCCAGTGTGCAACAGATGACTGAGAGTGTGAAAGCAAAGACTCCTGAATGATGGATTCTGCCGAAGCGGAACCGATGTCCACCTAAAGGATTCTCGTACTGATTGTGTATATTTATGTAAATATATATTATATATATATAACTGTGTATAATGATACTTGGTAAAATAATTATTGTTCATTGTGAATAAGAGTTAATGTTAGTTGTTGTACTACTGAAGTAAAGGGGGAGGGATGTTATGTTTTGTAAACCAATGCATCTCTCTGTGGTGTGTCACATGATTCTGTTGTCATGTGAGAGTACCTTTAAGAAATGGGTGATTATAAATGGGGGTGTATAAATATCTGTGGTGAGAGTACCTTTAAGAAATGGGTGTTTATAAATGGGGGTGTATAAATATCTGTGGTGAGAGTACCTTTAAGAAATGGGTGTTTACCACTGCAGTGATGTCAGAGAGTGGGTGGAGCTGGGTGGTCTGTCAGATTTTACTTTCGTTTTTGAGCAGGCTGCAGGGTGTGTTTTAGTTTTGTTTTCAGATCTGGATAGCTGCAGTCACAGCCAGAAGGTGTATGCATCTCTCTCTGTAATCTAAAGACTGTAAATCGATCCTGGTGATTTAAGACTAATAACAGTAATGACTTTAACCTAATGTGCTTCTGTTGAAAGGTGTTTCTTCTGTCTTCTGGGTGTTGTTTGTGAAGTTATTAAGGATTACTTAGTGTTGTATTCTTTGGGGGTTGTATTTGAATTGATGGTTGCTAAGATGTTCACTGTATGTTTTAAAAAGGTTAACCTTGAGTTCATAGAATAAACATTGTTTTGCTTGAAAAAATACTTTTCCATTTCTGCTGTACCACATCTGTGGAGTGGGCCGTGTGCTCCCCATACCACAATCTATTAAAAGTTGTGGGTCAGGTGAACTCCATGATACACTTTGGAGTTCTCTAAACCCTGGCCCATAACAATGTGGTGACATCAGACATCATCAGAGGTACTTGGGAGATTTTCCCTCTCTTTCATCTTAGACTGTGAGCAAGCAACACCTCCCTAATAAAGTCTGACTAGCTGGTTAGGTAACCTATGGTGTGGCAACCTTTTCACCCTTTGTTTCTACTGTAAAGAAGAACAGAACCATTAAAAATACAACACACAGCTACCAAAAGATCTTTTGATTTCTCAAAGACTCAGGAGAGGGTATTTCCAGCTTTCTGTTCTTTCCTTCCTTGGCCTTGGGTTTGTTTATTTTACCTATTTTCGGAAGATTACAGACTGGAGTTGGGTAGGATGGGTGTAAGGAAGCATCTGGTCATGGTGCTTCAGCCATCAGGAGTGAGGGTCAGGCTTGATCCTCCTTTGCTGCTGTCATTTTCATATATTTCTATTCATATACTCATGCTTTACCCCTTTTGTCTGCATTCTTCCTCTGCCATTTCAAAACAGATGTTAACCTATTTAAAATGAATGGGTAAACACAATTACCAAATAGCAAAGAGAGGTGAATGTGCTGCAAGCTCATATGCTAGATGTCATTGTACAATTTTGAGGCTACCCATGTGTGTTTTGGAAGAAGAACATCTGATAAACAGGATTAACATCCAAAAAGCCATCTCAAAAGATGAATAAAGGTTACAGTTTCTTAATTGTAGAACTGCAAAAATAAAATAAATATTTTCATGCAATCTCATGCTTCCAGAAGTAATAATTTGTAATAATTATCATCTATGTGCCAAAAATAAATAGTTTTGCATAGGTCAGTGATCTGAATGTTTCCCACACTTGTACCTATGACTATCTTTTAATAAGCATTTCAAACTAGAAAATTAATATGCAGATTAAGATTTATATGCAGGGGACTGACAGCATTGTGGCTGTGTGATAGTTCGTAGACTCATAATCAGAGGAGCCAAGGATAAATTATCGACACAACAGATGTTTAAGCTTGGCTGCCCTTTATTAGATGAATTTTCCAGCTCTCATTTGGGTACTGAGATCTCAAGGGACGTGAATTCTGTGGTTCCACGTCTTGTACTGAGGAAGCACAGCTCCTGTTTGAGAATTATGAAATATCCCTGACAGTGTTGATGGAGAACTCCGCAGATTCACGGCTAGCCTCAGTGTAAGTATTGAGGAAGGGTGAGACCGTGGATGGCAATTCGGCTCAATGGAGTGGAAGCTTGTGCTGTTGCCATGAGTGGGAAGCGACATGGGTGAGGGAACCTAATTGAGTGGGAGACCAAAACCTGCTCCCCAACAGCAGGATGAACTTTTGCAATTAAGTTCATGGAAGTTTGAAGGAGTGTTAAGCTTCCCGACAGCAAGCATTGGGAAATGCATTTGAGTGCATCTGCAGGTACCAATATCCTGGGGGGGAGATTTGCTAGTGCTCTTCGGGGGGGTTTAAACTAATTCAGCAGGAGGATGGGAACCTAAATTGTAGTCCCAGTGTACAGGATGTTGAGAGTAGTGAGGTCAGGGATAGGGTTAAAAGTTCGAAAGAGGGCACCGGCAAGCAGGACGCTGGTTTGAAGTGTGTCTACTTCAACGCCAGGAGCATCCGGAATAAGGTGGGTGAGCTTGCAGCATGGGTTGGTACCTGGGATCTCGATGTTGTGGCGATTTCGGAGACATGGGTAGAGCAGGGACAGGAATGGTTGTTGCAGGTTCCAGGATTTAGATGTTTCTGTAAGAACAGAGAAGGTGGTAAAAGAGGGGGTGGTGTGGCATTGTTAATCAAGGAAAGTATTACGGCGGTAGAAAGGACGCTTGAGGACTCGTCTACTGAGGTAGTATGGGCCGAGGTTAGGAACAGTAGAGGAGAGGTCACCCTGTTGGGAGTTGTCTATAGACCTCTGAATAGTTCCAGAGATGTAGAGGTAAGGATTGCAAAGATGATTCTCGACAGGAGCGAGAGTAACAGGGTAGTTGTTATGGGGGACTTTAACTTTCCAAATATTGACTGGAAATACTATAGTTCGAGTGCTATAGATGGGTCAGTTTTTGTGCAGTGTGTGCAGGAGGGTTTTCTGACACAGTATGTAGACAGGCCAACAAGGGGCGAGGCCACATTGGATTTGGTACTGGGTAATGAACCCGGCCAGGTGTTAGATTTAGATGTAGGTGAGCACTTTGGTGATAGTGATCACAACTCGGTTATGTTTACTTTAGCAATGGGCAGGGATAGGTATATGCCGCAAGGCAAGAATTATAGCTGGGGGAAAGGCAATTATGATGCTATTCGGCAAGATTTAGGATGTATAGGATGGGGAAGGAAACTGCAGGGGATGGGTACAATCGAAATGTGGAGCTTTTTCAAGGAACAGCTACTGCGTGTCCTTGATAAGTATGTACCTGTCAGGCAGGGAGGAAGTTGTCGAGCAAGGGAACCGTGGTTTACTAAGGAAGTTGAAGCACTTGTCAAGAGGAAGAAGAAGGCTTATGTTAGGATGAGACATGAAGGCTCAGTTAGGGCACTTGAGAGTTACAAGTTAGCCAGGAAGGACCTAAAGGGAGAGTTAAGAAAAGCGAGGAGAGGACACGAAAAGTCGTTGGCGGATAGGATCAAGGAAAACCCTAAGGCTTTCTATAGGTATATCAGGAACAAAAGAATGACTCGAGTAAGATTAGGGCCAATCAAGGATAGTAGTGGAAAGTTGTGTGTGGAATCAGAGGAGATAGGGGAAGCGTTAAATGGATATTTTTCGTTAGTGTTTACACTGGAGAAAGACAATGTTGTCGAGGAGAACACTCAGGTTCAGTCGACCAGGCTAGATGGAATTGAGGTTCAAAAGGAGGAGGTGTTAGCAATTTTGGAAAATGTCAAAATAGATAAGTCCCCTGGGCCAGATGGGATTTATCCTAGGATTCTCTGGGAAGCCTGGGAGGAGATTGCAGAGCCTTTGTCCTTGATCTTTATGTCGTCTTTGTCGACAGGAATAGTGCCGGAAGACTGGAGGATAGCAAATGTTGTCCCCTTGTTCAAGAAGGGGAGTAGAGACAACCCTGGTAATTATAGACCTGTGAGCCTTACTTCGGTTGTGGGTAAAATGTTGGAAAAGGTTATAAGAGATAGGGTTTATAATCATCTTGAAAAGAACAAGTTGATTAGCGATAGTCAACACGGTTTTGTGAAGGGTAGGTCATGCCTCACAAACCTTATTGAGTTTTTTGAGAAGGTGACCAAACAGGTGGATCAGGGTAAAGCTGTTGATGTGGTGTATATGGATTTCAGTAAGGCGTTTGATAAGGTTCCCCACGGTAGGCTATTGCAGAAAATAAGGAAGTATAGAATTGAAGGTGATTTAGCGGTTTGGATCAGTAATTGGCTAGCTGAAAGAAGACAGAGGGTGGTGGTTGATGGCAAATGTTCATCCTGGAGTTCAGTTACTAGTGGTGTACCGCAAGGATCTGTTTTGGGGCCACTGCTGTTTGTCATTTTTATAAATGACCTGGAAGAGGGTGTAGAAGGATGGGTTAGTAAATTTGCAGATGACACGAAGGTCGGTGGAGTTGTGGATAGTGCTGAAGGATGTTATAGGATACAGAGGGACATAGATAAGCTGCAGAGCTGGGCTGAGAGGTGGCAGATGGAGTTTAATGCGGAAAAGTGTGAGGTGGTTCACTTTGGAAGGAGTAACAGGAATGCAGAGTACTGGGCTAATGGCAAGATTCTTGGTAGTGTAGATGAACAGAGAGATCTCGGCATCCAGGTACATAAATCCCTGAAGTTGCCACCCAGGTTAATAGGGCTGTTAAGAAGGCATATGGTGTGCTAGCCTTTATAAGCAGGGGGATTGAGTTTCGGAACCACAAGGTCATGCTGCAGCTGTACATAACTCTGGTGCGGCCACACCTGGAGTACTGCGTGCAGTTCTGGTCACCACATTATAGGAAGGATGTGGAAGCTTTGGAAAGGGTTCAGAGGAGATTTACTAGGATGTTGCCTGGTATGGAGGGAAGGTCTTACGAGGAAAGGCTCAGGGAATTGAGGTTGTTTTCGTTAGAGAGGAGAAGGCTGAGAGGTGACTTAATAGAGACATATAAGATAGTCAGACGGTTAGATAGGGTGGACAGTGAGATTCTTTTTCCTTGGATGGTGATGACCAACATGAGGGGACATAGCTTTAAATTGAGAGGTGATAGATATAGGACAGATATCAGAGGCAGTTTCTTTACTCAGAGAGTAGTAGGGGTGTGGAACGCCCTGCCTGCAACAGTAGTAGACTCGCCAACTTTAAGGGCATTTAAGTGGTCACTGGATAGACATATGGATGAAAATGGAATAGTGTAGGTCAGATAGGCTTCAGATGGTTTCACAGGTCGTCGCAACATCGAGGGCCGAAGGGCCCGTACTGCGCTGTAGTGTTCTATGTTCTATGTTCTATGCTTTCTCATTAAAAGGCCAGCTCGCTAGACTTAAATTCCTGTTCCCAATTAAGTTATTGTCGAGCGAGCTTTCAGATTCACAGCTGCCTACAAGTGATACAGCAGATGAGGTCGTCAACTTCCTGGAGTTGGAGTGATGAGCCACTATTTTCTTCCTCTTTGGGGAGCGTTTCCATGAAACGATGGTCGGATGGTAAGCAACGAGGTTGAGCGAAGGAGCGAGGGAGTCAGGGAAGGGATGGAGCCAGTGAGGGAAGATGATGATGCAGGAATGTGGGAGGGAGGAAAGGGCCTTGCATGTTGGGCGTGGAGGCTCTGTGAATGGGTCGGGGTGGGGGGGACATTTCCGAGCTGGGATGGCGGAAGAGAGTTGGTTTGAAAGGATGGGGTCAAGGCTGACTACAGTGAGGTCCTTGGATTGAAGTGAGGACCGTGGACAGTCACGGAGAAAGGGGGTAGTGGGATGAGGTAGTGTGGCAGGTCCAGGGTCATGGTTGGATAGCAGATGGTCTCTGGCGGGGGTGGGGTGTGACTAAACTAAACAAGTGGTGCATGTCATGTGGGGGGTGGGTCAGGGTTAGTTGGGAATAGGGATAGTAACAAGCGTGGGCTCAGAGGGGAGAGAAGGCACGTGGAGGGTGATGGTTGTAGGATCAAGGGTAATGGGGCGGAGGTACATGCAACAGAGAAAAGGGAGACGGTTATATTGGATGGGTCAAGGGTGATGGGGGAAGTTGGTGGGGAGAGTAGAAGGTGGTGGAGCCCATCCGAAAAGTTACATGTACCATTTTCTCTGCTTCCCAACACAGCTCTATATGTGTGAATCCTCAAAGTGGGAGGAGGGTCTTTTCGGATGGGTGGAGTTGAAGGAGAGCACAATTGGCCAACTAAAGGGACACCTTAATAATCATAAGTCAACTGCATGAGAACCATGCTTAAGTGTGGACTACTCTCTGTGGTGAAGCCGACATGGCAACAGGTTTTCTCCCTGACTGATGAACCTCATAATATGGAGGTTGGCGGGAATTAGTTCCCTGGGGACCATGGAGTGGGGCGCAACAAATGTTGGTTTCGAACCTCAAGGTTCCCAGGTAGATGGTCAGGGCTGATAATAGGGTGGGCGGTACAGCTATTGATGGCAAGGCATCAATATTACTATGAAGACTTCTTCAGACCTACCAAACTGTATCCAACATGCTACATCATTTTGGCAGCTTGTGAAAAAACGTGAACCCACTCAGAAGCTGCAGAGAAAAATTAAAACACTGGGAGACTGAGAAAAAATTCAGCAAAGCAGTCTGACCTGAAAAGAAGCTCCAGAAGCAGCAGAACAAGAGCAGAGGAAAAATCGCCATGGGAAAGCTCCAAAGAAAGGCTTGGAAGCTGAAGGCAGAGATTTGACTTCCTAACTGCAGAAGAAGACTCCATTACATCCCCTTTGGAAAACCAACTGCATACCCGGAGTACAGAGACAGCAGACCCAGCAAGTGTGAATTAATCTTTTAAAATCCAGGCTCTTGCAAGTCCTGAGTAATTTAAAAAAATTTCAGAGGCAGAAGTGCAGTTTGAGAAAAGTCATCATGGAAAAAAATGATCCCAAGTCAGTGCATCAGTTCAATCCAAAAATATTTATAAATAATTGAATACTCTGAGAGAATTGTGACTTTTAAAGCCAAGCTTAATCAAGCAAAATCCAAAATTTGGTGGATTTGTGACTTTAAACATAAATACTGAGCAGAGAACTCTGGTAGCAGCTGTTTCAGGCAATCATTGTTGAGAAAAAAGCATTTCAAAATGAGCTCAATTGCCACTATGGCGGAGCCGACCAAGATCAGCAAGCATGGGAAATCCCTTTGTTTCCAAGTAAACGGCAACAGCATCTTGAAATTCAGTAAGCTCTCAAAGCAGAGCCAACACCTTAAAAAATCTAACCATGGTTCAGCACTCCACTTATCCAAAACAATTTGAACTTATCCAAGGGTCAAACATAACAGGAAATTTGGAGTCTTTGAGAAGACAATTTTTACATTGAAGTACATCAGGTGTACATAGAAAAAGTCCAGATTAATACAATCCGGACAAATGTGAGGTCATGCATTTTGGAAGGTCTAATGCATGTAGGGAATATACAGCGAATGGTAGAACCCTCAAGAGTATTGACAGTCAGAGAGATCTTGGTGTACAGGTCCACAGGTCACTGAAAGGGACAACACAGGTGGAGAAGGTAGTCAAGAAGGCATACGGCATGCTTGCCTTCATTGGCCGGGGCATTGTGTATAAGAATTGGCAAGTCATGTTGCAACTGTGTAGAACCTTAGTTAGGCCACACTTGGAGTATAGTATTCAATTCTGGAAGCCACACTATCAGAAGGATGTGGAGGCTTTAGAGAGGATGCAGAAGAGATTTACCAGGATGTTGCCTGGTATGGAGGGCATTAGCTATGAGGAGCGGTTGAATAAACTCGGTTTGTTCACACTGGAACGATGGAGGTTGAGGGGCGGCCTGATAGAGGTCTACAAAATTATGAGGGGCATAGACAGAGTGGATAGTCAGAGGCTTTTTCCCCAGGGTAGAGGGATCAATTACTAGGGGGCATAGGTTTAAGGTGCGAAGGGCAAGGTTTAGAGGAGATGTACGAGGCAAGTTTTTTTACACAGAGGGTAGTGGGTGCCTGGAACTCGCTGCCGGAGGAGGAGGTGGAAGCAGAGACATTTAAGGGGCATCTTGACAAATACATGAATAAGATGGGAATAGAGGGATACGGACCCTGGAAGTGTAGAAGATTTTAGTTTATATGGGCAGCATTTGTTCTAATACCTTTTTATGCTGGTTTGGTAAAGTTGTGGCAGAAGTAATCTTTATGAAAGACATTGATGAATCCTTAACCAGCTTCAATGCATGCTTCCCTGGCCAACACTGAACAGGTGGCACACAATCTCAGTGGTGAACCGAAGTCTTTGATGGCACAACTTATCCTGCACCTTCTCAAAGGACGGGCGGCGACAATGTGCCCTGATGTGGCACCTCCTTTGCACCTTCTCATTGACCTGTTGAACGGCCGGCACTTGAGCCTCACCAGCTGGCCCCGGCTCTTCTGTGGCAGGTTTATCTTGTATAGAGTCCTCCCTGTGCAGCCTCCATACATCCGCAACGGTCGTTGCGGCCAAGTAGATAGCAAGCATTCCTGGCTGCACTCCGAAATTCATTCTCTGCAGGTGGAAGGAAAAGGGAATAAATGTTGGCAGGATGAGTATTCCCTTGTCCATCCAAATCCAACAGGTTACATGGTCACCCTGAGTTGTCCTTCAGCACCAGCCTCAACACATCCCCCCTAACAGTACCCTCACTTGGCCTCCTTGATATGATGCCATCCTCACTACATCCCATCCGTGAGTGGCACTGGACCTGTGATGTGGGGAACCTCTATCCTCACCACCTGTCTCTCTCAAGAGGGGTATCGATGGCTGTCGCAACCTGTGTCAGCAATAGGCTGTGTGGCCCCTTGTCCTGTTTCCTCCAGTCGGGTCTACTGTGGGTTCCCTCACTAGGTGGGCCTTGTGTTATCCCACCAGCAGGATGGCACCTATTGTGGTGGAGACAGTCATGGCGTACCACCAGTCACTTAGAGGTCTGTGTCTGAGCAGGTCCTACAGATGGGGATGAGGCATCTGCTGGGAGTGCAGCTGCAGTGTGATGTGGGTCCTGGGTGTGACAGACAGTTTGTGAAAACCTGGTCAGGCAGCGCTTGGAGACAGCTGGTGGTGCTGAGAGGTGGGCTAGCCGACAGTGTCACTGGTGACGCCTCTCCTGAGGGGGACAGTGTGCCAGGGAGGGTGCCAAAAGCCACAGTGCATGTGTCCTTTGTTTTGGGTGAGCTCTGCTATTCCCTTCCTTTGCCTGAGGTGGGGCTGAGCTTCTGATGAGTGCACTGAGGAGTGGCAGCACCTGGTGGGCCACTGATTGAGCTTGGCCACACCATCCCATTGATGATTCAGCTGGGATATGAAGGTTTTGCAGAGAGGCGGCCTGGGTGGGCTCCCATCTAACCAGAGGCTGTCTGAACATTTACAGGACACAGTGAGCAGTCAGCGGAGTGAACACCCAGCGCCCTGTAAGTAGCACCAAAGGTGCGCATCCACAACGGCAGTTAAAGATAGGTAGATAGCGAGTATAGCTGGCCCTACTTCAAAAAGAACACATACTGCAGCAATGGCGCTCTGAGCCAGGCCACTCCAATCCCGAGGGTGACACATCAAGTCCACGGCACCAAGTTGTTCCCTGCCCAGGCAGGCCTCCCCCATCCCCCAGCAAGCCCAACAATTTTGGAGAGATTTAAAGATTTTTCTTACCTTCTCGCTCCCCCTCAACAGCCATGACGCCCAGGCTTCGCTTATAAATACTTGCACCAATTCACGCCTGCGTGACTTCCACCTAATAGGGGCGGAGCATTCTAGGAGGCTGGAGCATGAAGTGTCCAACCCGTAAATGATATTGAAATTCATGCAAACGATGTTTGTGCATGGACCAATCAGAGCGGTGTTCAAACTTTGATATCGCTGCCAGCGAGGGGCCGGAGCATAGAGTTGGAATTGATGTCGGGCACAAATCTCGATTTTTCGATTTTGCGCGATTCTCCACCCAATCGTGATTTGTGATTCCGGCAACTCAAAACAGAGAATCCAAGCCATTGTCTTCAGCCCTGACACCTGCCACTGATTCCACCTTAGTTCCCTGGCCACTTTCAGCCTGAATCAAACTTTTTTGTCCGAGATGACGTTGATCTGAGTTTCCACCATCATCTAGACAGTCTACTTCCTCCCCCTTAACAGTGCCCACCTTTGCACCTGCCTCAGCTAATTTACATGGCGCTGTGGAAGGTTGGGGTTGGGTCATTTTCTCAAAGAGCTGGAGGTGCGGCTTTGGAGACGGGTAGTCTGGCACATTTGGGCGGCCTGCCAGTTGCCCTGACATGCTGCTGCCTCTTCATTGTCTGGACGGCAAGCTAATAATTTGCTGCTGAATCAGCCCAATTAAAGAGTTACTTAACGCTGCTAATTGACAAACCACAGCCATTTTTCCAGGGTTGCACAGGGACCCACGCTATGTCCACACCCCAGAAAGTAAAAGGAGAGCCTCTTGTACAGCAGGTGGAAGAGGCTGCGTTCTGTATGAAGGATATTTAAATAGCAACAGCAGGAAATGGAGGGCTTCCCATCTCTGCTGCTTTGGGTTGAGCATCATTGCTACTGGCCACACATTGAGGGTGGCCACCCTCCCTTGCAGTGCGTCAAGCTGTCCTGTACCCCTGCAACCTGCAACCCACCTGCTGCTGTTTCTAACAGATCAGTGAGTGTATCGGTGACTTCCTAACTGTCTGTCTCCCATGGGATCATGCTGGTGAGCACAATTCTGAGGCGCACATGGGACTTGGAAATTGTCTGGAAACCTGAGAATTTTATAACTGCATAAGATTTTGACCATGTATCCCAACTTTTATCACCTCCAGACTTGACTATTCCAATATTCTCCTAACAAGCTTCCCATTTTCTCCCAAAAAGAAAGAGAGGAAATGAATGGTAACCAATGTGGATAATGCTGCACCTCTATTGGCTCGAGTCATTTATGTTCCCTGCATTATCTCCATATTGCTCCTTTGTTGCCTCCATATAATCGCTTTCTTTAAATGATGAAGTGTCTCTGTGTTACAAGGCACTCTACTCAGTCAGTGAACACTGCGATAATGAAGTTTCACTCCGGTTTGCCACAGGGAACTTGCTCAAGCAGGCTAGCCTCACCCTGGCCCACATTTAAAAAAAAAGCAAATCATTCTTAACAGCTGAGCTGTCAGTGGGAGAACATTAAGCACAGCAGAAAGCGAAAGAAGGCAAATTTCACCTGCAAGTAAATTAAAATGCAACTCAGCAAAGTAAAAAAATACGACAAAAAGTTAATTACAAAGCAAGTTCAGAATCACATGTTTTATGATCAGCTCTCACAATATGGCTTAGTGAGTCTTACTGGAATCTAATCTCAAGCTTTGTCAGCCATATATTTGTGACTAGGTTCTGCATGTCACAGAAATGCAAGCATGATTGCAATGTTTTTTGGTGATATGCTTGAATAAAAGTTAACACGTCAGTGCTGTACTGACAGATGCTCAGACTCTGGCAGGTCTCTATTTAAGATAAGCCTATCCCCTGATGTAGACATTTGGATTGGATTGGATTGGATTTGTTTATTGTCACGTGTACCGAGGTACAGTGAAAAGTATTTTTCTGCAAGCAGCTCAACAGATCATTCAGTACATGGGGAGAAAAGAGAATTAAACAGAATTCAAGAAAATACATGAGAATACATAATAGGGCAACACAATATATACAATGTAACTACATAAGCATTGGCATCGGATGAAGCATACATGGGTGTAGTGTTAATGAGGTCAGTCCATAAGAGGGTCATTTAGGTGTCTGGTGACAGTGGGGAAGAAGCTGTTTTTGAGTCTGTTCGTGCGTGTTCTCAGACTTCTGAATCTCCTGCCCGATGGAAGAAGTTGGAAAAGTGAGTAAGCCGGGTGGGAGGGATCCTTGATTATGCTGCCTGCTTTCCCCCGGCAGCGGGAGGTGTAGATGGAATCAATGGATGGGAGGCAGGTTCGTGTGATGGACTGGGCGGTATTCACGACTCTCTGAAGTTCCTTGCGGTCCTGGGCCGAGCAGTTGCCATACCAGGCTGTGATGCAGCCCGATAGGATGCTTTCTATAGTGCATCTGTAAAAGTTGGTAAGGGTTAATGTGGACATGCCGAATTTCCTTAGTTTCCTGAGGAAGTATAGGCGCTGTTGTGCTTTCTTGGTGATAGCGTTGACGTGAGTGGACCAGGATAGATTTTTGTTGATGTGCACCCCTAGGAATTTGAAGCTGCTAACCATCTCTACCTCAGCTCCGTTGATGCTGACAGGGGTGTGTACAGTACTTTGCTTCCTGAAGTCGATGACCAGCTCTTTAGTTTTGCTGGCATTGAGGGAGAGATTGTTGTCGTTACACCACTCCGCTAGGTTCTCTATCTCCCTCCTGTATTCGGACTCGTCGTTATTCGAGATCCGGCCCACTATGGTCGTATCGTCAGCAAACTTGTAGATGGAGTTGGAACCAAGTTTTGCCATGCAGTCGTGTGTGTACAGGGAGTAGAGTAGGGGGCTAAGTACGCAGCCTTGCGGGGCACCGGTATTGAGGACTATTGTGGAGGAGGTGTTGGTGTTCATTCTTACTGACTGTGGTCTGTTGGTCAGAAAGTCAAGGATCCAGTTGCAGAGTGGAGAGCCAAGTCCTAGGTTTTGGAGCTTTGATATGAGCTTGGCTGGGATTATGGTGTTGAAGGCAGAGCTGTAGTCAATAAATAGGAGTCTGATGTAGGAGTCCTTGTTTTCGAGATGCTCTAGGGATGAGTGTAGGGCCAGGGAAATGGCGTCTGATGTGGACCGGTTGCGACGGTATGCGAATTGAAGTGGGTCAAGGCGTTCCGGGAGTATGGAGGTGATGCGCTTCATGATCAGCCTCTCGAAGCACTTCATTACAACTGACGTCAGGGCCACCGGGCGGTAGTCATTGAGGCACGTTGCCTGGTTCTTCTTTGGTACCGGTATGATGGTGGTCTTCTTGAAGCAGGTGGGGACCTCGGAGTGGAGTAGGGATAGGTTAAAGATGTCTGTGAATACCTCTGCCAGCTGGTATGCGCAGGCTCTGAGTGCACGACCAGGGATCCCGTCCGGGCCCATCGCCTTCCGTGGGTTCACTTTCAGGAAGGCCGATCTGACTTCGGAAACTGTGATGGTGGGTCTGGGTGAATTATGGGTTGCTGGGGCACTCGATAGCGGATTGTTGGTTACCTGCTCAAACCGAGCATAGAATGCATTAAGTTCATCGGGGAGGGGTGCGCTGCTGCCAGAGATACTGCTCGGCTTCGCTTTGTAGCCCGTTATGTTGTTTAGTCCTTGCCACAACCGCCGAGAGTCTGTCTGTGACTCTAGCTTAGTTTGATATTCTCTCTTGGCATCTCGGATGGCTTTGCGGAGGTCGTACCTGGATTTCTTGTATAGGACAGGGTCATCTGCCTTGAACGCCTCAGATCTGTCCTTCAGTAGGGAGTCAATCTTGTGGTTGAGCCATGGTTTCCGGTTGGGGAACATACGTACTGCTTTCTTTGGCACGCAGTCGTCCACACATTTGCTGATGAAGTCTGTGACGGTGGTGACATACTCATTTAAGTTAGTCGCTGAGTTCTTAAATATGGACCAGTCCACTGTCTCTAAGCAGTCACGTAAGAGCTCTTCTGTCTCCTCGGACCAGCACTGCACAACCTTCTTAGCTGGATTCTCCCGCTTGAGTTTCTGCTTGTAAGCCGGGAGAAGGAACACAGTCTTATGGTCTGATTTCCCAAAGTGCGGTCGGGGGATGGAACGGTAAGCACCCTTGATTTTTGAGTAGCAGTGGTCAAGAGTGTTGTCGCCCCTGGTGGGACAGGAGATGTGCTGGTGGAATTTTGGCAGTACACTCTTGAGGTTGGCTTTGTTGAAGTCTCCGGCCACAATGAACAGGGCCTCCGGGTGTTCTGTTTCATAGTTGTTTATGACTGTGTACAGTTCGTCCAGCGCCTTCCTCACTTCTGTCTGGGGTGGGATGTAGACCGCTGTGATAATGGCTGAAGTGAACTCACGTGGAAGATAGTATGGGCGGCACTTTACAGTCAAGTATTCCAGGTCTGGGGAGCAGTAGGTCGCCAGGGTCACCACATCCAAGCACCAGGAGGAGTTGATGAGGAGGCAATCCCCTCCACCCTTCGCTTTGCCTGAAGATGCCGTGCGGTCCGCCCGGTGAATAGAGAAGCCTTCAGTTTGTATGGCACAGTCCGGTGAGGCGGGGGTGAGCCATGTCTCTGTGAAACAGAGCACACAGCAGTCTCTTACTTCCCTCTGAGAGGTAAGTCTGGCGTTAAGTTCATCCAGCTTGTTTTCAATCGCTTGGACGTTTGCCAGGAGTATGCTGGGGAGAGGGGTCTTGAAACCGCGTTTCTTCAGTCTAACCTAAAGATCCAATTAACACAATTCAAAAAGAAGCAGAAGAATTATCCTGGTATTCTGACCAACAGTTCTCCTTCAATCATCACAAACAATATTGGCAGGAAATGTGTTTGAATTGCATCACTTCCAGTGCACTGCACAGACTTGTGCTGATTCTCTGGGGGTGGTCACCACTGTCGGTCATTTGCTGTGTAGCCTGCATGCCTTTCTTCAAATATATCACTTGAAATACTGGAAGGGCTCACTCAGGTACTGGCCCATTGCATTGTTTGCCCCAGGGAATCAATGTAAGTCTGCATAGTGTAAGCAACGCTACTCTAGCAGATTTCTCCCCCATTATCTGGTCATGTATTTCATTTCTGTTTGCCAGACCTTCCTGTGTGCAAATTGGCGGCCACAATTTCCCATTGTAAAGCACGCTGAGGTGGCTTGTGGTCATGAAAGACAAGATATAAATGCAAGTACTTTCTTTCCCTTAAATAAACTTTCGAGGAAAATTGTTGTGTGAAATCAGGTTCCATCATTCTACCACACTGTTTCATCATTGGCAGTCCCTCGAAATCTGTGAGGCTTGGTGAGTTTTTAGATGACTGAGGAGCCCAAATCTGGAGCCACGCGTTCTTCTGCAGTGGGGGCATGTTGTTGCGCAGGGGAGTGGAATTCGCAGCCTGGGATTGGCTTCTCTTTTCTTCCTCTGCCGCCGCTGTTCTGCTTTGCTGTCAAGTCACTGAATCACGAAGCGGCTTGTGCCTTGATGGACCAGGTGGAGATATGCCGAGCGGTCTGCAGCCCTCGCCTCTCAGTCAGTGGTGTTCATGCCTCCAAGCCTTGGGTGGCCTTTTCCTTTGGCCACCCTTAAGAGCCTTGGCCAATGGAGAGCAGGGAGAAGAGAACCTGCTGAGGGAGGCAGTTTTCGGGCAGCCAGGGACAATGGCCCATCCATCGGAGTTCGGTCTGCAGAGGCATGGCTTCGATGGCTGGTAGACGCAGTTTCATGAAGGATTGGTCTGGCAGTCTGTTATAACCTGCCTGCTTACCATTGGCTGGGGACTAATGACAATCCCACAATCCTATGGGAGTATGAGCTTCCCCAATGAGGGGAGCGGAGAAATCATTAGCATAAATAGAGCTGGCCAGTTTGGAACCAGCAGAGAGAGAGGAGTGAGCAGCAAGGGAAGTTGCTACTGTTGTATATATATATATATATGTTATTGTAAATAAATGTTATTTCTTTGTATTCTGAAAACGTGTGCTGAATTCTTCGTGGCCCTCACAAAACTGGCGACGAGGGTTAAAGTGAATAGCTGTCTACACTGCTGAAGCCACCTCCCTGGATTTTTGTTGGATACAGGTTGGAAGTTGTTTTCTATTACACCATGCCTCTGTATGGACGTTTGGATGTTTTTGATGCTGCGCTGGAAAGCTGGAACCAGTACGCACAATGGATGCGTTACTATTTCCGGGCAAACGACATCACTGAAAACAACGCCAGGTGGTCATATTGCTCACCGCCTGTGGCCCGCATACGATTGGGGTGATTAGGAGCCTTATGTACCCAGCTGCGCCGGACACCAAAACGTTTGATGAACTTGTGAACTTAGTGGGGCAACATTTTAACCCAACCATGGGTTGCGGTATTAATAATTCGACCACCCAGAGAAAGTTGTTAGCCGAGCCAACATTGACTTTTCAACAGGCCATTCAAATAGTATTGTCCTGAGAGAGCGTAGAACGAGGAGTGCAGAAGCCTTGGGGCGCAACCCCTTCCATCCGAAAGCGTCCCCCTGCACCCCTGCGGTACCCTGGGCGAGGCGCCGTCCGGATCGATATGGCCGCCACTTCACTATCGTGACTGATCATAAGCCTTGGTTGGGACTTTTCAGAGAGGATAAGCCAATACCGCCCATTGCTTCCGCACGGATCCAGCGCTGGGCTTTGTTGCTCGATGCCTACGAGTATTCTCTGCAGCACAAACCAGGAACCCAGATAGGCAATGCCGATGCACTGAGCCGATTGCCTTTATTGAGCGGCCCCATGTTGACCCCCACGACCGGTGATGTGGTTGCAACCCTAAATTTTATGGACACCTTGTCTGTCATGGCATCACAGATCCGTGAGTGGATCCAGACGGAGCCAGTCCTGTCAAAGGTTCAGCACATAGTCCTGTATGGTGGGCAGCATAGACAGCTCCCAGATGAGTTGCGGGCATTTTCCTCCAAGCTGTCCGAATTCAGCGTGGAAGACGGCATCCTTTTGCGGGGGACGCGTGTGATTGTCCCGGGAAAAGGACAGGAGCTGATACTGAGAGACTTGCACAATGGGCATCCAGGTGTGACCAAAATGAAAATGTTGGCCCGGAGTTATGTCTGGTGGCCAGGCCTCGACACCGACATTGAGAAGGTGGCCCAAACCTGCTCCATTTGCCAGGAGCATCAGAAGCTTCCGCCGACCGCGCCCCAACATCACTGGGAATGGCCAGAGCGGCCTTGGGCGCGCTTGTATGCGGATTTCGCCGGCCCTTTTCGAGGATCCATGTTCCTTCTATTAATCGACGCCCAGTCTAAATGGCTAGAGGTGCATAAGATGGTGTTGCTCGTTTTACTGAGTGTGCTTTACACTCAATTGGCTCTGTTTTATTCCTTAGCTCTAGAGTCATCAGGTATCTTTATGATACCGCCACGAGGTTCAAGTTCAAGTTCAGATCAATGACTCAGTACACCAGTTAGTAAGGTTCAATCAAACACATTTATTATTACACAGTAAATCGATACTCATGCAACTAATACTAACGGACTAAACTATTCCTACCACTATAAGCCAATACTTATCTTCGGTAAGAGAACCCACTGGATCAGGGAACAATGGCCTCTTGTTCTGTCCTGAGACTGCAGGCTTCCCAGTTGGTACGGGCTAAGGGGTCAGGAGTGTCTATTCTCATAGCGTGCATTGGTAGACACTTACTTGGAGGTGCAGCAATTGGCCAGGCCTCTCCTTCTCACGGTCATGTTCTTCGAGAGCTGCTAAGGTGTTCTGCTGGGAGGGCTGGCTAAGAGAGAGAGCGAACTTGGGATCTGTCCTTTATAGGTCACAGGGGCTTCGCACCCATCTGGGCAGACCCTATACCTGCTTGCAATCGATTGGACCTCATACCAATCGATTAGTTTGAATTCCCCAATACTGGGGCTGTTTCCCGATCGCTGGGCGGTTCTTGGGGCTGTTTGTAACTTATTGTCCGGGACGCCTGCTGGCGCCTAAGAGTCTGGCTTGACCTTTGTTATTCGCGATTGTGTCCATTGTGCCCGGGAATCACCGGGAATCGCTCAATTAGTATGCAAACTTGTTAGTTTCAGTGCTGTCTGGTTTCTCTGCAGACAGAATACAAAGAGAGATTCTGCAGCCTGCTTGTCTTTCTGACATTGTCCAATTTTCCCTGCTTGCATTTCAATTCTCCATTTTATGTCGGGAAGTGGCCAACTTCGGTGGCTACACTGGGAGGCACAACGTCCTGCGCAACAATCGAGAAGATGCGTTTGTCTTTCAGTACGCATGGCCTCCCCGAGGTGCTAGTCATGGACAACGGCACTCCGTTCGCAAGTGAGGAGTTTGCGAGGTTCATGAAGATGAACGGCATACGCCATATCCGCACTGCCCCTTACCACCCGGCTTCAAATGGGTTGGCGGAGCGCGTAGTGCAGACATTCAAACGAGGCCTAAAGAAGCAATCTTCCGGGTCGATGGACACGAGACTAGCTCGTTTTTTGTTTTCATATAGGACCAGCCCCCATACGGTGACTGGGGTTGCTCCCGCAGAACTCCTAATGGGCCCGAGACTTCGCACCCACCTTAGCATGGTTTTCCCGGACATTGGCGCAAAAGTACGCCGCACACAAGAACGGCAGGGACATGGTTTTTCTCGGCATCGGCCAATTCGGCAGTTTACGTCCGGTGACCCAGTGTTCGTTCTGAATTTTGCTGGTGGCGCCCAGTGGGTCCCTGGCGTAATCTTTTGCCAAACGGGCCCTATCTCTTACCAGGTGCAAGCCCAGGGTTGTCTCCAGCGCAAACATGTAGACCATGTTCGGTCCAGAAGACTATCCCTTCCAAAGATTCCCCGCCCCAGGAGCTCATTTCTACAGCCACAGAGACCAGACACAATGGAAAGTATTCCTCACAATCTTCCTCTGGTGCCTCACTCAAAGCCTGCAGAGGTCGTGACAGAACCGCATGGAGATAACGACACCGAGATGACGGAGGCAGCAGACTGTGACTCTGAGGTGGAGACACAAGACACCTCAGAGGGGGAATCCTCGGGCCCACGGGCTGTGGATGGACAACCGTTACGCCGTTCATCACGGAAGCGCCGGTCTCCATCTCATTACATGCCGCCCGATCCAGCGCCTCATGCAAATGGTGTCCTGCCTGCGGCAAAACGAGTCCGACGCCCTCCTTCGCCAGGGTCTTCGGTGGATTCCTTGGACTTTGTGGAGGAGGGATGTTATAACCTGCCTGCTTACCATTGGCTGGGGACTAATGACAATCCCATAATCCTATGGGAGGATGAGCTTCCCAATGAGGGGGGCGGAGAAATCATTAGCAGACTCCCTGCATAAATAGAGCTGGCCAGTTTGGAACCAGCAGAGAGAGAGAGAGGAGTGAGCAGCACGGGAAGTTGCTGCTGTTGTATATATATATTATTGTAAATAAATGTTATTTCTTTGTATCCTGAAAACTCGTGCTGGATTCTTCGTGGCCCTCACAAAACAGTCCTTCCATTTAGTTCCTAGGCTTTGACACAAGCAGAACTGATGGATGCTCTCAAGGAATGTAACACGATGCTGGTAGACTGTCCAGGTTTCGCTACAGTGGAAATACTGTAGAAAAACATCAGTGAAAAATTGTTGCGTGAAATCCAATTCCATAATGTTACCACACTGTTAATATGGAATTCTTTAACAATTTTAATTCATAATCTGTAGAGTTCTAATAAAGAAAGTTACAGCACAGGAACAGGCCCTTCCTAAAATTATTTTGACATTCTTTTGTTCCTTTCTTAGTTGTGTCAGGAGATCTTCAGCTCTTGCTCAGTCAAACAGAATGTTGTTACTAGTTGAACAGGGTCATACCCTGTGACAGAACGAAGGCTGCACCCTTTTATGTTGCAATATATCTTTTCATAAGAATCGCAGCCAAGCCAATGTGATATAATTTTTGAATTTTACTATTGGTGGATTTTTTTTGATGAACTTTCCTTTGTCCTTCAAGAGTGGTGGATAGATCAAATATATAACTCTCAGGAGCCATTGCACATTTCTGATACAAAAATTAGTTCCAATCTGTGTGTCATATGTAATCATACTGATATCACACAATGAATGAGATTCTGTGCTCATCCACCTCTAATTTCCGACCCATTCCAACAACAATGTATATACATATCATCACCATTAATGTAATAAAACATCTCAAAATGTTTCAGTTAATATAACATCATGGGTTGGCGAGTGCAGTAATAGGATTCCCCAGGCAATGTTGCATATGCAGCAGGGGTGGAATGAGAGACTTAACATTCTAATAGGGCTCATTCCAAGATGGTGAGGAAAGTTAAGTTTAACTCCTTAAACATCCATGTTTATAAAAATAAGTAACATTGTTTGTGTTTTGAGTTTAATTTGCATACCCTTGTCTACTTTGAATGATCTGCTTATACAGAAATACAAAATACCTACAGTGCAGGTGGAGGCCATTTGGCCAATCGAATCTGTGCTGACCCTCTGAAAGAGCACCCTACCCAGGCCCACTCCCCTGCCCCATCCCCGTAATTCCACGTAACTTTTGGACACTAATGGGAAATCTTGCATGGCCAATCCAGCTAACCTTCACATCTTTGCACTGTGGGAAGAGACCCGAGCATCCGGAGGAAACCCACACAAACACGGTGAGAATGTCCAGACAGTCACCCAAGGCCAGAATTGAACCCTGGTCCCTGGCGCCGTGAGGCAGTACTTTGAGGCAGGACTGTGCCACCATGTCGCCCAGAAACATCAGAAACTGCCTGACTTGAATATCGACCATAGCCTTTTGCGATGTCTTTAGTTTGTATCTCCCTGTTAGGGGAGACGGAACTGCAAGTCAGCAAAAGTGTGTTCCACATAGAATGAACAAGCGATTCAGTTCAAGGACTTTGTTTCAGTTACCAATAGTTCAAATGCTGCTGTTACTTAGGTTTCAAGTAATATTGATGACATTTAAGAACAATAATTTAGCTGTTGAATGGTCTTGTTTCAATATAAATATACATCTTTCAAAAAAACAATTTATTTGCTAAATATATTGGGACAATCAGGAAAGCCTAATGAAAATCCAGTGTGTAACTTGAGTAAAGGATATTCATTAATTACTTACCCATTTACTCTGTGCTTAAATTGCATTTCATTCAGTTTCCAGGTGGCACGACCAACTGCCAATAAAGATTGCCTTGTTGCTGTGAGCATAAATAACGTGTATTGGGAGAAGTCAGAATTATAGCACCATGTTAATGATTTCTGTTGCACACAAGGTTCTAATCCAGCCATTAAATGTACCACAATTAATATGAATGGGAAAACTTCCCAGTAACCTAGGGATTTAGTTATTTCCAGAAATGAGATTGTGATGGGTCTCTTTCTCTTCATGGATGATGATGCATGTGCAGTGAAACACGATTCTCGGCTATGCTATTGTTCTCTCTTGCCAACTGTACATCGAGTTACAGAAAATGCGGGGCGAAACAATGTTGTAATATCAACCATGATCATGTAGGTTATGTTATTCATGTAAAAAGTGCATCTCTACAATCTTAGTACTTGAAAAAAATGTTTTTAACTAAAGTTTCCTCTGGTTGCTATTTGGATTTATAAATAGTCCCCTGGCACCATTTGGAAGGAGGGCAGGGGAGTTTGAAAATGAAAAATGAAAATCGCCTATTGTCACGAGTAGGCTTCAATGAAGTTACTGTGAAAAGCCCCTAGTCGCCACATTCCGGCGCCTGTCCGGGGAGACTGGTACGGGAATCGAACCGTGCTGCTGGCCTGCTTGGTCTGCTTGAAAAGCCAGCGATTTAGCCGAGTGAGCTAAACCAGCCCCTCAGTTTCCTGATGTACTAGCCAATACTTATTTCTCGGCCACAATCACAAAGCCTAGATTATCTAGTCATTATCATCTTGCTGTTTGTGGGGCCTTGCTGTGTGCAAATTGGCACTGCACTGCAACACTACAGTGACATCACTTCAAACAGTACTTGTTTCGCTGTGAAGCGCTATGGGATGTCCTGAGTTGGTGACAAATTCAAATATGTCTTTTTAGGCAAATGGGGCTGGATTCTCCGATTTTGAGGCTGTGTCTGGAGGAAATGCCTGGTTTTACGACAAAAAATTTGGCACCACCCCCGCACCGATGGTATACCGGTGAGGAGCCAGCAGCCACGCCATGTAAAATACATAATATAAATGCCTGGAAAATTGCTGGGTGCGTGGCTGAAGTAGGGAAAATGGAGGATCTGAGGTACACATGGGACAGCAGGGAAGGGAATGCCTGGAAAGGGTTAACCTGACAATCTCTAAACCCCAAATTGTGGGCAAACACAAATTAGCATACTAAATGCAGGCCTATCTCAGGTCGCACATTTCAAAGCCTACAAATCGAAAACACTCAGCCTGGCTCCTGAATGTGTGGAAGAGGTATTGTGGAATCACCCATATTCATGTATCAAGGAAACAGAACACTCACCACCTCATTATAGGCTGATTGTCTAAAGAACGTTTCTTTGTATTGCAAAGCAGATGGACAAGGTGGGTCCACTGAACGATTAAAGGTAGAGTATGTCAGACAATGCATCCATGTCATCTAATCAGGGAAGTGACTGTAACCTAATTAAACTGCCGGAATCGATAATTGATTGTATTGTAGTACTTTGAATCACCTTGAATTCTTTTGAATTAGTCCGGACTATCCAAAACTATATAAGATATGTAAGACAGCTTTATGGGTCAGAGCGACTTGGACTGAGCTGTAGTTAAGACGGCTGCATTTTAGCTCTCTGCATGTATGTAGAAAGTAAAGCTATTTTGTTAAAGTTTCATATGGTCTGAAGAACGCGACTCATTTAATTCCGCTAACCATGGCTGCGCATGTGCACGGCAACGATGTGCAGCGGTCACGCCATACAACATGGTGCCAGGCGTGTGCGGACCCGACCTGCCAGATCATTTCTCCCTGGACACCTCCTCGTCAACCCTAGGTTACTCATCACCAATCCCTCCAGCCCTCGCTGAAGCCCCCTGGGTCAACAGCAAGGCTCCCCCCCCCCCCCCCCCCCCGACTGTTGTGCCGCTGGACACAGTGCGTAGCCGCCATGTTGGGTTCACGAAAACGGAGAGTACGCATCCCCCTCGCCGTCGGGAACTTGGCCCATTGGCGCGGAGCATCGGGGAGGGCCTTCAGGTAACATCCTGATACTGTCCCAATGGCGTGCAGCGTGCTCCTAGATGACGCCGTTTTGGAGGGGACGGAGCATCCAAAAACAGGCGCCGTCCCAATTTGGTCGTAAAGGGATTCTACACCCGATCACCATTTACGATATCGGCGTCGGTCAACGGAGAATCCTGACCCCTACCTTTAATTTGCTGCCGTCAATAATCCGGTTATGTTGTTTCCTTACAAGTATCATTCATTCCACTCTCATTGTGTTGATATCCTCCTCCCTGCAAAAGATGGTAACCATACAGGTGGGGAGGTGGGTGTGGAGAGGGGGGTTAATTTGATGCACAATTTTTGATTTTTGTGTCGGACAATTCGTGAGAGGCAGAGTAGGCACTGCACATGGAACTTCCAAGTGGTGTTGGTGGTGCCTGTTGACAATCTGCTGTAGCCACTGGTTGTTGTGGTGGGCATGCCAGCCCACAGGAAATGTGACTATTTCCCTCTTTCGCTAGCTAGTGACTTCCAGGTGTAACAATGTTTACAGCCTTCATGTCACACTTGCAAACATCCTTGAAGCAGAATCTTGGGCGTCCCATTGGTCCACTGCCTTTGGCTACCTCACCATACAGAAGGTCCTTGGGTAAGTGATTGTTTTCCATTCTGCAGATCTGCTCAATCCACCAAAGCTACCTCTGTTTGATTAGTGCCAACTCACTTGGGAGCTCTTCCTTTGGACTGTACTATTCATGATTTTGTGCTGCTGGCATCCACTCATAATGTACCAAAGCTTCTTTTCCTGATAGTTGTAAGTCACCCATGTTTCATAGCTATAGAGCAAGGTGCAGAGCAAGCAGCCTTATAAACAATCAGCTTGGTCATAATAGACAGCTTGATGTTATCCTCTGCATGTTTTGCAAGTCAGTTAAAGGTGGTAGATAGTTTCCCAATGGGCGTATTGAGCTCTGCATTTAAGGGGCAGATTGCCTGTTATTGTAGACCCGTGGTAGTAGAATCCACCAACTTCTTCCAGTGGGATTTTATTTGCTTTGATCAGGGTTGGAGTTGCGACATCTTGTCCCATGACCACAGCTTTCATGATGCTGAAGGTCATGGAGAACAAATTGCAGACATATGAGAGACAGTCCATGAGTCTTTGCAGCTGAGTCTCTGTGGGGTGCCTAGCACAGCATCCTCAGCATGGAGGAATTCCTGCTTTTTATCTTCACTTTCAGGCTTGATAAATTGCAGAGCTTACCGTCTGACCCAGTGTGCAAGTAGGCGCTTTCCATATCTGTAGGGAAGGCAAAAGTCAGGATCATGGAGGATAAAATATAGAACAAAGTGGGGGCCTAGCACACAATCTGGTTTGACTCCATACTTCACTCCAAAACTTCGGCAGTGGAGCCTTCAAATGATCAAGTGGGAAGGTGTGGATAGGAACATAGGAAATAGGAGCAGGAGCAGGTCATTCAGCCCCTAAAGCTCGTTCCGCAATTCAATTAGATCATAGAACATACAGTGCAGAAGGCCATTCGGTCCATCGAGTCTGCACCGACCCACTTAAGCCCTCACTTTCGCCCTACCCCCGTAACCCAATAACCCCTCCTACCTTGGTCACTAAGGGCAATTTATCATGGCAAATCCACCTCACCTGCACGTCTTTGGACTGTGGGAGGAAACCGGAGCACCTGGAGGAATCCCATGCAGACACGGGGAGAACGTGCAGACTCCGCACAGACAGTGACCCAGCGGGGAATTGAACCTGGGATCCTGGCACTGTGAAGCCACAGTGCTATCCACTTGTACTACTTGTGCTACCGTGTTGCCCTATGGCTGACCTTGTACCTCAATGCCATTTTCCTGCACTATCCCAATATTGCTTGATGACTATACCATTTAAAAATCTATCAATCTCCATCTTGAATACACCCAATGACTGAGTCTCCACAGACCTCTGGGAATTCCTCCACATTTCAGTCCTAAATTGCCTACCTCTTATTCTGAGAGTATGCCCTCTGGTTCTTGAGGCCTCAGCCAGTGGATGCACCCTTCTTGCATCTACTTTTCTGAGTCCTGTACAAATTTTGTACATTTCTATGAGATCCCCTCCCCTTCTCATAAACATTGGAGAAAACAGGCCCAGTCTCCTCAATCTCTCTTCACAAGACTATCCCGTCATCCCAGGAATCTGGTGAACATTTGTTGCATTCCATCTATGGCAAGTATATCCTTCCTTAGATAAGGAGACCAAACCTATACACAATACTCCAGGTGTCGGCCTCCCAAAGGCTCTATACAATTTCCGCAAGTCGTATTTACTCTTAAATTCAAATTCTCTGGCAATAAAGGCCAACATACCATTTGCCTTCTTAATTGCTTGTTGCACATGTATGTTAACTTTCAGTGACTCAGGAACAAGGGCACCCCAGGTCCCTTTTGACGCCAACACTTCTCAATTTCTCACCATTTAGGAAATTATCTGCGCTTCTGCTTTTCCGACCAAAGTGGATAACTTATCTTTCCATGTTGCATTCCATCTGCCTTTTATTGCCCACACACTTAACCTGCCTAAAACCCCTTGATGCCTCTTTACATCCTCCTCACAACTTACATTCCTACCTAGTTTTGTGTCACCAGCAAACTTGGCACAATTACATCTGGTCCCCACATCTAAATCATTGATATAGATTGTGAATATCTGGGGCCCATAGGCGCTGATTCTTGTGATACCCCAATAGTCACAAGGTGCCAACCTGAGAATGATCTAGTTATTCCTACTCTGTTTTCTGCTGTTATGAAATTCCCAAACCATGCCACTAATATTATTATTAGATGATCCCAATCCAATATGTTCTAATTTTGTTCACTAACCTCTTTTGTGGGGCATTATTGAACGTCCTTTGAAAATCCAATTAGAATACATCCACTGGTTTCCCCTGATAGACTGCTACTTACATCTTCAAAAAACTCTGACAGATTTGTCAAACATGGGCCGGGATTCTCCCCTACCCGGCGGGGTGGAGGTCCCAGCGTGTTGGAGTGGCGCGAACCACTCCGGCGTCGGGCCGCCCCAAAGGTGCGGATTTTTCCTTGAGGGGCTAGGCCCGCGCTGGAGTAGTTGGCGCCCCGCTGGCCGGCGGGAAAGGCCTTTGGCGCCATGCCAGCCGGGACCGAAGTGACTTCGCCAGCCGGCAGAAGTCCGCGCATGCGCCGGAGCGTCAGCGGCTGCTGACGTCATCCCCGCACATGCGCAGGGGAGGGGGTCACTTCTGCGTCTGCCATCGTGAATGCTATGGCCAACATGGAAGGAAAAGAGTGCCCCCACGGCACAGGCCTGCCTACCGATCAGTGAGCCCTGATCGCGGGCCAGGTCATTGTGGGGGCACCCCCCAGGGCCAGATCGCCCCGTGCCCCCCCAGGAGACCGGAGCCCGCCCGCGCCACCAGTCCCGCGGTAAGGGAGGTGTTTTGATTCCCGCCGGCGGGTCCGGCATGACAGCAGCGGGACTTCGGCCCATCGCGTGCCGGAGAATCGCTGGGGGGGGGGAGGGGGGGACCACTGACAGGCGCAGCGTGCTTCCCGCCCCCGCCGAATCTCTGGTGCCGGAGACTTCGGGAGACGGCGGGGCGGGATTCACACCGTCCCCCGGCGATTCTCCGACCCGGCGGGGGGTCGGAGAATCCAGCCCATGATTTCTGTCATAATATACATCCAGGTATACGATGGAGTGCAGACAGGCAGAAATTGACACAAGGATGACCAGTGATCACACAGAACACAGCAGCCAATCACCAGACAGAACACAACCACTATAAAGCCAGAGGGCACCAGTTTTCCCGCTCTCTCGGGATCCAGCCTCTGAGACAGTCAGAGCTCGTGAACAGCAACTAGTACAAACACCATGTGGGAGTAAGATAGTCTGGTCAGGTTAGCCTCAGGTCTCCAGTCAAGTCAGCATAGTGTCAACCCACAGTTAAGCATGTATTATAATTAGTTGATCAATAAAAGCCTGTCTCTCTCTGCACTGCATCAAACGCAGTCCACGTAGACCCAGCATACCCAACACATCAATTTCCCTTTTATAAATTCATTTACACTCTGCCCAATCTGACCTTTATGTCCTAAATGTTCAGTTATCACATCCTTTATATTAGATGCTACCATCTAAAACTGCCACTGATGTCAGGCTAACAGTTCTGTCATTTCCCATTTTCTATCTCCCTCCTTTTTTACATAGTGGGGTGACATTTGCTACCTTTCAATCTGCAGGGGCCATTCCGGAATCTGTAGACTTTTGGAAGATGAACACCAATACATCTACTATCCTTGATAGCCACCTATTCCAAAACCTTTGGATGTAAATCATCAAGTCCAGAGAATCTATCAACTTTCTGTCCCTTTAAATTGCCCTGCACTCCTTTTAATAATAATCTTTATTAGTGTCACAAGTAGGTTTACCTTTAGAAAGCAATGAAGTTACTGTGAAAATACCCCTCGTCGCCATGCTCCGACGCCTGGTCGGGGACACAGAGTGAGAATTCAGAATGTCCAACTCACGAACAAGCACGTTTTCGGGACTTGTGGGAGGAAACCGGAGCACCCGGAGGAAACCCATGCAGACACAGGGAAAAAGTGTAGATTCTGCACAGACAGTGACCCAAGCTGGGAATCGAACTCAGGACCCTGGAGATGTGAAGCAATAGTGCAAACACTGAGCTACAGTGCATGCCAAGCAACCACCAATGAAGAAGGGAACAGGTTGCTCAATCAACTAAAAAGGTGTCTCACCGCCCCCCCCCCCCCCCCCCCCCCCCCCCCCCCCAAAAGGGAACAGCACTAAAGCATAGAACTTGTCTCATTCCCAGGCCCCTGTGAACCGAAGAAGCAAAACCCAACTTCCCAGGATGCCCCCAACAAGCACCCTGGAAAAGCATTTGTCCCTGTACTGCCGAAGCCAACAGGGATTTGAATGGATCGCTGCATTCACTGTGGGAAAACTTGCAGCAACGGAGACAGAAAGTCCCGGTGAAAGTATTTGGTTAGTTGTCCTGCCATTTCCTAATTCCTCATCATTGCCTCTGCCTGTGATAGGCACATTTGTCTTTGCTAATCTTTTCTTTTATACATACCTATAGAAGTTTTATTTTTCTCGCTAATTTACCTCATATTCAAAACAATCAGTTTTTTGGTCCTTTCCTGAATTCTAAAATGCTCCTATTGTTCAGGCTTGCTACTTTTTTGGGCAACTTTATAAGTCTCTTCCCTTACTACGACAATCTTTAGCTTCTCTTGTTCATCATGGTTGTGCCACTTTTCCTGCTGGGTTTTTGGGGCACAAAGGAATGTATATTACTTTGTAAAACACATATTAATTATTTAACCATTGCCTGTATGTTGTCAAACCGTTTCATGTAGTTTACCAATCTACCACAACCAACCTACTCCTGTAATTTCCTTTGTTTAGATTTAAGATCCTAGTTATGGATTGAAGTACATCACTTTCAAACTTAATGTAAAATTCTATCATTATGGTCACTCTTCCCTATAGGCTCCTTTACAACAAGATTATTATTCAGCCCTTTCTCATTGCACAATACTAGAGGCAGAAATCGCCGAAGTTCTATATTGGGTGGGGAAAGCGGTATTTACCCGGCCAAGGACAATGGAGGCTTTTCCCACTGTATTATACAGCACATTATTGAAAACATGCAGAGGCGTGGGCTTCATGTTGGATTGCTGGTGGGCAGAAGTGGATTTACTGTGAGTGGGGCCCTGTGCTCACCTTCATTTCGGCAAATCTCCCCTGTGGTCTTCTGTCCACTCCTCTTCCTCATCTCTGTCAGCGGCCTCGCTTGCAGTTCACTGCATTTCCTGGGGTCCATCCGTCCGCTGCCTTGGTCGCCAGTATCTCACAGTCTCTCTCTCGCATGCTGCTGGGGTCTGCTGCCTCACCCACACCTGGTGCTCGCTGCCTCCCCCTCAGGACCTCACCTGCTGCTGGGGTTCAGCTGTTTCAATTTTCCTTCTTGGTAATTGTAAATTGCATTCTCTCCCACTCTTTGCTTCTCATCCAATCATAGTCTGCTTTAGCTCTCTGCTGATAGGCTGAAGTTTGAGCCTATCAGCAACAAGGGCTGGGAGGAAGCTGCCTGTGAATGGGTGAGCAGATTTACCACATTTTTCAAGATTACAAAGAACAAAGAAAAGTACAGCACAGGGACAGGCCCTTCGACCCTCCAATCCTGCGCCAACCATGCTGCCCGTCTAAACTAAAATCTTCTACACTTCCGGGGTCCATATCCCTCTATTCCCATCCTATTCATGTATTTGTCAAGATGCCCCTCAAACATCACTATCGTCCCTGCTTCCACCACCTCCTCTGGCAGCGAGTTCCAGGTACCCATTACCCTCTGTGTAAAAAAACCTGTCTCGTCCATCTCCTCTAAACCTCGCCCCTCGCACCTTAAACCTATACCCCCTAGTACAGTAGTCCCCCTTTATAACGCGGGTGTTGGGGTCCAAGACAGCCACCCGCGTTGCAACCGAGCCGCGGATATCCACGATGGGGGTTTTAAATTTATTTAAAAATCTATGCTAGCGCTTCCCATTGAGAGTCTACGGGGGGCGGGGGGAGAGGTCAGACCCCCGTAGACTCACAATGGGAAGCGCTAGCATAGATTTTTAAATAAATTTAAAACCCCCATCGTGGATCTAATTAAAACAGTGTCAATTTCAGCGGCCGGCTCACTTTGATCCGGAGAGGGAAGCTGCTCTCTCACTGAAACAATCAGCCGGCCGCTGAAATTGACACTGCCCGCTGCTCTCTCCCTCCAATCCAACTTTCAAGTTTTAATGTTTCTGATTGGAGGGAGAGAGCAGCCGGCAGTGTCAATTTCAGCGGCCGGCTGATTGTTTCAGTGAGAGAGCAGCTTCCCTCTCCGGATCAAAGTGAGCCGGCCGCTGAAATTGACACTGCCGGCTGATTGGAGGGAGAGAGCAGAGAACACAGGAGGAGGTCATACGGGCCTCTGAAAGACCAGCATGGTCTCACATCGCCCCTCCCCTCTGTAGCTGGGGTTCAGGCTGTGGCTGCTGGGGTACAGGCTGTGGCTGCTGGGCTTCAGGCTGTGGCTGCTGGGGTACTGTGGCTGCTGGGGTTCAGGCTGTGGCTCCTGGGGTACAGGCCTTGGCTGCTGGGCTTCAGGCTGTGGCTGCTGGGGTACTGTGGCTGCTGGGGTTCAGGCTGTGGCTGCTGGGGTGCAGGCCGTGGCTGCTGAGGTACAGGCTGTGGCTGCTGGGGTACTGTGGCTGCTGGGGTACAGGCTGTGGCTGCTGGGGTTCAGGCTGTGGCTGCTGGGGTACAGGCTGTGGCTGCTGGGGTACTGATTGGAGGGAGAGAGCAGCGGGCAGTGTCAATTTCAGCGGCCGGCTGATTGCTTCAGTGAGAGAGCAGCTTCCCTCTCCGGATCAAAGTGAGCTGGCCGCTGAAATTGACACTGCCGGCTGCTCTCTCCCTCCAATCAGAAACATTAAAACTTAAAAGTTGGATTGGAGGGAGAGAGCAGCCGGCAGTGTCAATTTCAGCGGCCGGCTCACTTTGATCCGGAGAGGGAAGCTGCTCTCTCACTGAAACAATCAGCCGGCCGCTGAAATTGACACTGCCGGCTGCTCTCTCCCTCCAATCCAACTTTTAAGTTTTAATGTTTCTGATTGGAGGGAGAGAGCAGCGGGCAGTGTCAATTTCAGCGGCCGGCTGATTGTTTCAGTGAGAGAGCAGCTTCCCTCTCCGGATCAAAGTGAGCCGGCCGCTGAAATTGACACAACTGACAGTTGGGGTCCATAAGCCCCCCCGCGGTATATCGCGAACCGCGGTATTGCGGAGCGCGGTATAACGGGGGACTACTGTAATTGACCCCGCTCCCCTGGGAAAAAGCCTCTGACTATCCACTCTGTCTATGCCCCTCATAATTTTGTAGATCTCTATCAGGTTACCCCTCAACCTCCGTCATTCCAGCGAGAACAAACCATGTTTATTCAACCTCTCCTCATAGCTAATGCCCTCCATACCAGGCAACATCCTGGTAAAACACTTCTGCAACCTCTCTAAAGCCTCCACCTCCTTCTGGTAGTGAGGCGACCAGAATTGAACACTATAATTGTGCAGCATGGTAGCATAGTGGTTAGCACAATTGCTTCACAGCTCCAGGGTCCCAGGTTCGATTCCTGGCTGGGTCACTGTCTGCGGAGTCTGCACGTTCTCCCCGTGTGTGCGTGGGTTTCCTCCGGATGTTCCGATTTCCTCCCACAGTCCAAAGATGTGCAAGTTAGGTGAATTGGCCATGCTAAATTGCCCTTAGTGTCCAAAATTGCCCTTAGTGTTGGTTGAGTGGGGCTACTGGTAATGGGGATAGGGTGGTGTGGGCTTGGGTAGGGTGCTCTTTCCAAGAGCCGGTGCAGACTCGATGGGCTAAATGGCCTCCTTCTGCACTGTAAATTCTATGATATTCTAAGTGTGGCCTAACTAAGGTTCTATACCTGCAACATGACTTGCCAATTTTTATACTCAATGCCCCGACCAATGAAGTTATTCGAGAAATATGAAATAATGAAATGTTAGTTAGGGTAATTGTGTTCTGGGCTGCATTTTGTACACCCCCATCCCCCACTCCATCTCCACGTTGTTCAGGGCCCTTATCCCTGGGCATGTTTCATTGTAAATCCACCCCTGCTGATTTGCCCACCCTGTCGTGCCCTCAGGCCTTCAGTGATCCGGGAGCCATATTTAAAGGCCATCCCTGCACAGAGCAAGCACTCCCTAAAGGTGCTGGAAAGTCATGGTTTCCAAAGTGAGCAAACGTGCTGCCCCCAAATTCAGTGATGCTCCTCAAGCATCTGCTGTATGCTGTGAAGCCCATTCTGAGTGAAGAACCTCATCCAAGGTGACCAATCCAACGGGGGAGGCAGTGGCAGCAGCGGTCAGTGTCAGTGCTCCACTAAAGAGGCCGGCCACTCACTGCAGGAAGTGGACGAATGATCTCCTTCGTTCGCCAGGGTAAGTCACCCTTCTCATCACTCTCAACTTACACACTCAGAACCCATCGCACAGCCACAGGGATCTCACTCACTGTCAGCTAAAGGGGCATCACTGCTTATTCTGCCACACATCCCTTCATTCTCTCTGAATACCCTCATTCCATCCATGGCACCACTCATCGTGCACACATTGCAGGTATCCTGCTGATATTCCCTCCACCTGTCATCATGCAGGATAAGCTGATGATAAGAGGGAGAGTTCTCAACCAACAGTGGATATGGATGTAATGCTGAAGGGAGACCAGTGATTATTGAAATATGTGGGTGCAATGATGAAGTGGACCAGTGCTTATTGACATACATGGATGCAATTCTGAAGGGGACTGACAAATACCGATGTACTACTGAAGGAGACAGGTGATTATTGACAGATATGGGTGTAATGTTGAAGGGGAAAAGTGATTATTTCTAAAAAATGGAAACCAGGGGCGAAATTCTCCGATCCCCAGCAGGGTCAGAGAATCGCCTGGGGGCGCCTAAAATCCCATCCCCGCCGTGGCAGAGATTCTCCGCCACCCGGGACGTGGCGGGGGCAGGAATCTCGCCACTCCGATCGGAGAGGCCCCTGCGGCGATTCTCCGGCCCGGATGGGCCGAAGTCCCGCCGCTGGGAGGCCTCTCTCGCCGCCGAGGTTTGAACCACCTCTGGAACAGCGGGCTCAGCGGCGCGAGCAGGCCCCCGGGGTCCTGAGGGGGCGGGGGCGATCTAACCCCGGGGGGTGCCCCCACGGTGGCCTGGCCCGCGATCGGGGCCCCCCGCTCAGACTCCGGGCCAGTGCCCTGGCTGCTCTATTTTCCTCCGCGCCCACCACGGCCTTCGCCATGGCGGAAGTGGAAGAGAACCCCACATCGCGCATGCGCCGGCAGTGGCCAGCTGCCGCTGACGTCACTGCCGGCGCATGCGCCGACCGGCAAAAGCCTTTCGGCCAGCCCCGCTGCCGGGGGCGCCGGTTTTTTGCGCCAGTCTTCTGGTGCTAACCACTCCGGCGCGGGGCTGGCCCCCAAAGGTGGGGAGAATTCCCCACCTTTGGGGAGGCGCGACCCCTGAGTGGTTGGCGCCACTCCCCAACTCCGGGACCCTCCGTCACGCCGGGTAGGGGAGAATGCCGCCCCAGATGTGATATATATATACATAGAAGATAGGAGCAGGAAGAGGCCTTTTGGCCCTTCGAGCCTGCCCCGCCATTCATCACGATCCTGGCTGATCATCCAATACAATAGCCTAATTCTGCTTTCTCCACATAGCCTTTGATCGCATTCTCCCCAAGTGCTATATCTAGCCGCCTCTTGATAGTATGGCCGCACCAGGGGGGTTCAGAGCTCATCTGAGCCCCCAGGTGGTTGGGACAGGGCAAAGCACCCGGGCAGTGCCAACCTGGCAGTGCCAATCTTTGTTTTTTGGACACCAGTACTGAGTGCCCTCAAAATTCCAGGAAAATGGGAGCACGATCAAAAATTACAATACTGCCTATCTAACAAGAGGAGACAAAATGGGGGCACAAAAATATAGTCAACTCAACTGTGATGGGAAGCTGGAAAGGTTTTGGAGGACACTGTTCAGCACCATCTCGAGCCTCTTACAAGTGGATGTAGAGCCCTGTCCCCCATAAGCCACATCCCAAGAACCAATAAAAAATATTCGGGGTGTCGGACCAGCCAGAGCTGCAGGTGGGTGCAGGCGCAGATGTTTAGCTGGGTCCTGTTGGGATGGAGGTCAGCTTCTCCACAGCGGCGGGGGAGCTACTGGAGCTTTTGACGCTGGAGAAGGTGAAATTTGCGCTGGGTGGCGTGATGGATTCTACACTTGTTGGGGTTTTTTCATCATGCATTTTGGGAGTTGGTTGCCATTGACTGTTGAGGGGGGTGGTTCTGAGGCGTTCTTGTTTGGGGTTGTTTTGCTTTGTAAAATTGTTGAAGATTTGCTGAATAAAAGTACTTTAAAAAAAAACTCCACAGAGTAATTCTGTGGGCCACACACATTCATTATTGCATAGTTTCCCCATCTGCCAACCCTCTATCACATACATGCCACCCTTATCCTTAACATTTTTTTACCTTCAAGGGGACATTCTTCTTGATCAGGATTGCCACACCTGTTGAAATAGAGGCAAAAAAGGGCTGCCCCATCCATTCCCACCTCAACTATCGAAAGACTTAACGGAGTCATTGGATATTGTTCTAATAATAATCTTTATTGTCACAAGTAGGCTTATATTAACACTGCAATGACATTACTGTGAAAAGCCCCAAGTCGCCACATTCCAGTGCCTGTTCGGGTACACTGAGGGAGAATTCAGAATGTCCATTTCACCTAACAAGCACGTCTTTCAAGACTTGTAGGAGGAAAGCGGAGCACCCGGAGGAAATCCACGCAGACATGGGGAGAACGTGCAGACTCCACACAGACAGTGACCCAAGCCAGGAATCAAACCTGCAAACCCTGGTGCTGTGAAGCAACCGTGCTAACCACTGTGCTACCGTGTTTTGCAGAATAATGCATGCATGGCATAATTCATTCCAGCCGCCTTGAATCGCCTTTGAACTTCGTAAGAGCCTCGATGCTTCAGTTGTGTCACCACCGTAAAGTTCTGGAAATAGGAAATTCTTGCACTCTCATGGAACCAGCTACCGCAGCTCCTCCCTGTCTCCAAGGTCCTCTGGCAATCTTTAAAATTGTGGGAGTGAATGATTGTAGGCCTGGGTCACTGATTGTCCTTTGGCCTCAAAGAAGTATATGGTGCGCCCTTTCCAATTTGAAACGCCCAACCTTCGTATCCAGCCCAAGAGAAAATGGCAGCCAGTTCTCATAAAAATCAGCCTTACCCTTCATTCCCTCAGGCAGACCGACCACTCAGATATTCTTTTTCTGACCTCAGTTTTCCAAAACTTCAAGACAACGCAGTCCTCAACTTGTAGGAATTTAATTTGAACTAATGAGTTTATGATTCAAGTTAGGGTTGAATGGGGTTCTGATTTAAAAGTTCCACACAGAAAGATAACACACTCCTAGCACAAGCAGGCTGAAAATCAGGGGACCAAAATCTTACGTAATAATAATCTTTATTGTCTCAAGTAGGCTTACATTAACACTGCAATGAAGTTGCTGTGAAAAGCCCCCAGTCGCCACAGTCCGTCGCATGTTCGGGTACACTAAGAAGAATTCAGAATGTCCAAATTACCTAACAACACGTCTTTCAGAACTTGTGGGAGGAAACCGGAGCACCCGGAGGAAACCGACGCAGACACAGGGAGAATGTTCAGACTCCGCACAGACAGTGACCTAAGCTGGGATTCCAACTGGGACCCTGCAGCTGTGAAGCAACAGTGCTAACCACTGTGCTACCATGCCGCTTCATAAATTCTCTGCAGCTTGAATTACTTAACAACATAGCACAGGGATTTTCAAGGAAAAGTCAGCACTTTTCAAGGAAAAGTCTTAATGAGACCTGCCTGACGGAGATAACTGCATATAACATCAAACATGATATAAATGGATGACATATCAATTGATATATTAGCTTGAAATTCCACAAATAATGATATTAATTCTTTGTTGAGCCTTCATTATATTATTAGATAAAACATTTGTCAGTTCATAAAATAGTTCATTCCTTCAGAAAGACCCCGCACTCTCTCTTCACAGTGTCCAATGGTTTCTTAATTAAAACCAGGGGCAGAATTCTCCCAACCTCTCGCCGGGGGTTCGATGGTCAGCACAGGGGAGAATATGGCGGGAGGCCCAGAAACCAGTTTCACGTGGGCGTGAATTTCCCGCTGGATCTTCCGCTGATGCCCGTCACGTGCGTCGGAAAACCCGCCAGAGGCCGGCGTGAAACTAATTTGCATCCTGCTAATGGGATGCAGGTGAAAGCCTGACTAGAATCATCCACCCACACCCATTAATCAGCAAACACGTTTGGAACAATGTGCTGTGCAGATGCCTGGCCTCACTTGAACCATGCCTGGGTCTGCCTCTGGATTTCGGGGTGAAGACTGCCCACTACCCTGGACTCTGGAACACCACAGCAGTTGTCGAGGGGATCTTCTACAGGTGAACCGCCCAGATTTTGTTTCCTGGAAGGGGTTCCATTTTACGGCCTCAGAATGTTCCTGGAGACCCATCGCCTTTCTTAGGAAGTTCATCTTCTGGAGTGCTCCCGGAGGTCCATCTTCATTTTCAGGATGTTCACCTTCTTTCTTCAATGGTGGGTCAGTGATGTTGGGTGCCTTTTCAATCTGGCACCCAAATACGATGGCGGACTATCGTATTTATAAATATGATGGCAGACTATCGTATCAGTCCTGTCCCACCACAGAACATGGCACAAAACGCCTGGTACCATAATTAATGAGGTTGGGGCCGGAGGATATGGGGCAGAATTTAACCAAAACATTTCTAAGTGTCATTTTTGGGTGGGTTTGGTGGGATATTTCGCACCAGCTTTTTGGGTGAGATTTACACCACTATTGAACCACACTTAAGTCATTTTTGTGGGACTTGGGGAGTTCCTCCCTGGTCAAGTCCACATCTAGAAATTTTTTCAACACCTGGGAGCTGAACTCGCCATCGAAACCCGTTCTTCAGAGATTGGGCAGCCATTTTGAAAGGGTACCCCGATCTCTAAGCGAGTTCAAGGGTCCCCCACACCCCTCACCCATGGACAATGTCAACCCCTCCCCCCTATACACACATGGGCATTACCACATACACGCCCAAGTGAGGACACCCCATTATGGGATTGCCGAGTGACCTCCATTTACAGGCCTCCCAACCCCCCTATCAGGCCCTCCACTTTCAGGACCCCCACCCTAACACCCCAACCTTTATGGGACCTCTTCATACCCACCCTCAACCCCCATTTCATGGCATGGCCGCCCTCAAGCCCAGATTCTTGGCAGCCCCAGGCACTATGGCATAGCGATCTGGACACCCTGGCAATGCCCCTGTCAGCCTGGCAGTGTTTCTCGGAGGGTGATCCAGTGGGCCAACCTGCTCTGTCCCCAACCCCTAAGGGTCTCCAATGGCCTGGGAAACCCCCAGGTGCCATTACACCTGGTCCATGTTTGTGTGGACCAGCACTAAATGGAGGCCAAGCGAGGTCTCCCAGGTGAGGCTGTTAGGTCCGGGCGCTGGGGGAATCCTGCGCATACATATTCAAATGATCCTGATGGATTACTTAAATATGCAAATCTGGATCTTGTCTAGTGGCCTCTTGCGAGATTCAACGGCCTGAACCCGTCACCAAGTTGGCCGCGTCGAGACGGTAAATCGCACCTGTGGTGTGTTTTTCCACTGGCTTTCATGGCGGGAGTCACTCCACATTACTGCTCCCGCCACAAAACTTAGTCCCAGATTGGGAGAATTCGACTCCAGAATTCTGCAGTGTCTTAAGCTGGGAATGTACTCCGCATGCTAATCAGTAATTCTGTTTTGGACTCATTTTAGCCTAAGGGACGTTTTAAACAAATTTCAATAACAGAATTAGTTGAAATGAAAACAGAAAATTCTTGAAAAACACAGCAGGACTGGCAGCATCTGTGGAGAGAGAAACAAAATTAATGTCTCACGTCGAATCTGACTCTTCTCTGGAACAACCGAGGTGGTTTTCTGCAAGTTCCACGTGTCTATGCCTGGACCATATATCACACAGAACATCCAAATCAGCAGAGGCGGATACAGCATCTGCATCACATATTCCATTTGCTTTATTATACAGATGGCAGAAGGCCCATTTTACAAACATTTCCTTACAACATACAAGAATAAATTAGTCAGATGGCATTACAGTTGTAAAAAGGTCACATTACTTTTATATACTGTCAAAAATATATTTCATATATTATTTGACTTCACATAACTCACCACAATTTAGAAAGCTAGAAAAGTAACCGGCTACAGAATATTACACAGCGAAGCTATTCAAACATGCTTTCGTCTACCAAACACAGAAACTGATCTGAGAAGGAAACAGCAAACACCAATGAGCACAGGAGAAGAAACTTGGTTTGAGTATTTTCTTGTTTGTACGTTGGTTTACTTTTCTGATTATGTAGTGTTAGTATTTAAATTAGGCAGCCTACTGTGAAATATCCAGGGCATTGGGTGTTGAAATGGGGTGGGCAGGGAGGTGGGGGAAAAATGCTGGCACAGGCACAGTCAAAAAACAGCGCTTGCATTAGATTACAGCATAAAACCTGCTCGGCTTGTCGCAAGAGCCATTGACACATAGTTCAGCATGGGACTGTTTTAATTTGCTTTAAGTAAATAGTGGCAATTCGGAACGGAGTTTGCTTTTCCAAAAGTGCCACATTTTTGATTTTGCTTCTTGCAGTAAGAATGCGGAATTCTGCTTTGATCTTTTAAGGTCAAATAATGAATAATTTAGAATTTGTTCTTCAACACCAGCAGGGTCTTTGCAAGGAATTACTGACTTTGGCCAGCCAATCATGATTTTAGATATTATTCAGTCATATATTAATAATATCGTGAACTTTACTGAGACTTAATACTGTACCACAGATTTGACCTTTGGAACAAATCTTTCCACATTATATCTGAAGATTAGGTCTGTTGCATCTCATGATTAGATATATATATATATACTTTATATGGATGGGACAGATGTCTCAAGGTTTGTGCAAACATGTATTTGGTGAAGCCAAACAAACTGGGAGAAAACTATTTTGCACTGATTACGTTTGTATAAATGATGCACAGCCGATGCACAATCACAGCAACGTGAAATAAATTAAGAAAAATATTCCAGACAAAACTTAAATCTTTTACAGGTATTCTTCCGTCAGCGAAGAACGCTATTAAAAATGACAACCAAGCAACCTGACAGGAGGTAGAAGTTCTAAAGTCCTTCTAAAGTTTAAGGACTTTGCACAACTCAATTTTTGTTCCTCTCTTACAAATATGTATTTAAGGAGCTCACGTAATCTACAAGAATTGTAAGTTAATAAACAGTTTATAAAGTTTTGAGAAAGCATGAGAATGATGCTTTGACAAGGTCTCAATAAAAATTAACAAGATATGTACTAGGTTTTATGCTACAGTCTTGCTTTCTGTCAGTAACAATGAGCTTGATGAAACTGACTATATCACACCAAAATACAGCAAACCATCTTTTCGAGGCCCTCAGGTACTACAACCTTCTGATCTAATGCACCTTACTGATGGCTCCATAAATCAGAGAATGCCCGGGAGTTTAATTTTTTCATCATTATTATCGATACTCTGGCTAATGCATTTATGCTAAATTTATAGTCTGGGCTATTTTAATGCAGTCGTTCCAACCTGTTTTTTTTTTTTACAGATTAATGACTGTGTTAGAATAGCAGACAATTTACGGCAACGGTATTAACCAATAAATTGATAAAAAGGGCTTCAGATGAAATGTATCTCATTCAAATTAAAGTAGAAAATGCTGGAAATACCCATTATTTAATCTGCAAAAAGAAGAACGATACATATTCAGCTGACTCCGTAACATTCCAACCAAACGTTGATCCTTTGTTTGAAGGTTAGACACCTGAATAGTTGAAAATGTTATTGCGGGCTCTTTGAAGGTTACAATGATGTTTTAACCCCTTTTTCTCACAAAAACAATTTGTGCTCCCAAACTGTACCATTTTAATGGAAGCTGCAGATAATGGAACATCAAAATTACCAGGAAATCAATATACAGCAGAAATATTATTGCTTCCTTTTATTTAGCATTTCTAATCCTAATTATTTAAAAATGCTTAATAAAGATTTGCTAATAATAGATTATTGATAGCATTCATTAGTGCCGTTATGCAAACAGTTTAAGCACAATGGAATGCAATATACGAGGACAATTGACACAATGAACAGTTGGCATCCAAACCGATGACATCAATTTACTTCTGGCATAAGCACAACTCTGGTGAAAGATGGAGTAAACCGACACCTCCAGGTAGTTCTTGCGGTTAACGCGTGAGATTAGTACCGAGATTTTGCTTGCTTTCTTTTCTGGTTTCAACATGATCCTTGAGAACACAAATTTATGCGAACGTTTTCCGGATGCACATGTTTTTTTTTTGATACATGATATGAAGATTTCTTCTGGTAAAATGATCACTGTGCTGGCACAATGAAGCTTCTCGTTGCAAAAGTTCAAAATGAATTCAAATACTCCAGTGCCACATCATAGCAGAATTTATATTGCTCCTAGAAGAGAAAAAGACACACTCCCTATAAATTCTGCCTCTTTCCCATGACCAATGGTGTTTTCTGTTAATAAATATGCACAAATGAAGGCAATAGTGATTTGGGAGATCACTCTCCCACTGGCTGGAGTAACACCTGGTACAAAGGAAGGTTATTGCATTTGTTGGAGGTCAATCATCTCAGTCCCAGAAAACCTCTGCAGGGGTTTCTCAGATTATTGTACTAGGCTTACTTAACATCAGCTGCTCCAATTATCTCCATAATATGCTCAGAAGTGGGGCTGTTCACTGAGGATTGTATAATGTTTGACTTTGTTTGTAACTCTGCAGGCAATGATGCAGTCTGCACCCACAATGAACAAGACTGAATAAAATATCCAGGATTGTGTTCATCAGCAGCACATACCATTCATACCAGACAAGTGACAGAGAATGACCAACTTCAACAAGAAATCATTTAACCATCTTCCCATAGTCATCAATGACATTAAGATCCTGTAGAATCACCATTAGCCTAAAACTGGACAAGCCACAAATGGCAGAATGTTAGTGCCACTCTCCATCAGGTTTGCCAATGGAGATTCCCGGAAAATTCAGTGGGTGACCTTCTCACCATTTACCTGCTCGCTCCCGACCTATCAGAAATTTGACAGGCCCCACCGTCACTTCCCACCTCTGCAGCTTCCCCCTCTACATATATTTGTCCTGGGCTCCCAGTGCTTAAACTAGGTTCAGTCTCACCGTGACCACCAGGACGTGGCGCTGATTAACTGGCAGCTCTCTGAAGTGGGACTTCTTGCAGAGTGAGCGATGGAAAAGAACATTAAATGGCTATGAGGTCGCCAACATCAGCAAGGGTATCAGGCGGAATTGGGGGGGGGGGGGTGGCTGGTGGGGAGCAGGAAGTCTCGTCATCCACAAAGTCTTCCCTATAAATGCAGTGATAAATGCAGCAAATTTGTGTGTGGCTCTCTTTGACTCTGTCTGTTTTTTAGAATGCATGACAAACAGTGTGATGGAATACCCTACAGTTGTCTGGATGGATGTATCTGTAACAACGTTCAAGAAGCTCAACACTGTACAGGTCAAACCAACTGTCTTGATTGATGGATCCAATAGGTTAAATCATCTACTCTTTCCATCAGCAAAGTACTATGGTTGCATTATGTACCATGTGCAGGATACACTGCAGCAAGTCACCAAAACTTCTTTTAGCAGCATCCTGCAAAGCTGTGCCCTCCACCCCATAGAAGGATAAGGGCAGCAATTGCACCTCCAGGTCTCATAAAATCTTGACTTGTACCACACAACACACAGACTGCAATAGTTTCAAGGACCGTCTCAAGGTCAACTAGGAATGGGCTGTAAGTGCACTGTGACATCCACATCCTGAGTAAGAGTATTAAGAAATTCTGTTGGTGCAATATTGTGAAATTATAACAGTGAATTAACACGGATTGTTCTTTGGCCAGAGAGAATATATTAGAAAATATTACAAAGTAGTAGGAAATGAATGCTTCATTTTTTTTGATTTGTCATGGACGTAGGCATTGCTGAGAAGACTAGCATTTATTCTCCATATCTAATTACCCCTAATGGGGGGAGTGGTGATCCGCTGTCTTGACCTGTGGCAACCTGGGTAGGTACACCCACAGTATTGTTAGGTAGGTAATTCCAGGATTTTGACATGACAATGATGAAGGAGCAGTGATATATTTCCAAATCAAAATAGTGTGTGACTTAGATGGAATTTAGAGGTGATGTTTCTCCAATGCAATTGCAGCCCAGGTCTTTCTAAATGGTAGGGGTTGTGGGTTTGGAAGGTACTGTTGAAGAAACTTTGGCAGGTTTCTACAGTGCATTCAGTGAACAGTACACACTGCAGCCATGGTGCGTCAGCGATGGAGGCAGTGGCTGTTTAATGTAGCGAATAGGATATCAACCAGGGAGACTGGAATTGTGTTGAAATTTCTGAATGTTATTGGAGCTGCACTCATCCAGACTTTTTGTCTTGAGCTATGTAGATGATGGATAGGTTGGGGAGTAAGGAGGTTAGTTAATCACTGAGGATTACCCAGCCTCTTGCAACCGCAATATTTATATGGCTGGTCCCTGTGATGATATGCCTGTGGGCTATATCATAGTTGGATGAGTGCGACCTCCAACCAGCAGGTGGCGGGTACAGGCACACCATGCGGTCTCCAGACCAAGGTCAAGTGACTTGGGACCCAGATATAAAGGGAGACACATCCGGCCATCTTGAGAAGAAGATTGGGAGGGTAATAGGATGTACATGTAATTGGTTGGCGCTAGGTGTAGGTTCCAGAGGAGTAGCAAGACTCCATGATAACATGCTCTGTATCAGATTGTCATCTTACCACACAAGGCACAATAAAAGGATCCTGGTTTGGACAAGTCGAAGTGTTTGATGAGTTACTTCATAACATAGATATAGAACATACAGTGCCGAAGGAGGCCATTCGGCCCATCGAGTCTGCACTGACCCACTTAAGCCCTTACTTCCACCCTATGCCCCAAACCCCAATAACCCCTCCTAACATTTATTTTTGGACACGAAGGACAATTGTTAGCATGGCCAATCCACCTAACCTGCACGTCTTTGGACTGTGGGAGGAAACCGGAGCACGCAGAGAAAACCCATGCAGGCAGTGCCCCAGCAGGGAATCGAACCAGGGACCCTGGCGCTGTGAAGCCACAGTGCTAACCACTATGCTACCGTGCTGCCTGGTACAAGGGACCAAAAACAACAGCCCATTTATATTGTTGGTCAATGGTAGTACACAGGGTGGGACTAATGCTGTTAAATGTCAATGGCAAGGGATTAGCCCCTTTGTTGTAGGAGATGATTATTGCCTGATACTTCATATGTTGCATAAATGTAACTTGGCACTTACCAGCACAGCCTTAACGTTGTCCATAATTAGTTGCATGCAGGACTAGGCTGCTTTAGTATCTAAGGAGTCATGAATGGAACTGAACACTGCACAATCATGAACAAGCATGCCCACTTATAGAATTACAGACACTTAGAAAGGTTACAGTACACAAGCGGGTCATTTGACTCCCTCATCTTTTCCCTGCAGCCCTGCAATTCATTTCTCTTCAGATAATGGCATAATTCTCTTTTAAAAGTCATAATTGAATCTGCCTCCAGCATACTCTCAGGCAGTGCAATCTAGATCCTAACCATTTGCTGTGTAAAAAAGTTTTTGTCATGTCACCACTACCTCTTTTGACAATCACCTTAATTCTCGGTCATCCGGTGTTCAATCTTCCTATTTTCAGGAACAGCTTCTCTCTATCTACTCTGTCCAGGTCATTCATTGTTTTGAAAATCTCTATGAAATCTCCTCTCAGCCTTCTCTTCTCAAAGGGTAACAATCCCAACTTCTCCAATTTACCCACACAACGAAAGCTCTTCATCACTGCAGCCATTGTCGTGAAACTTTTTTGCACCCTCTCTAATGTCTTCACATCCTTCCGAAAGTGTGGTATCCAAAACTGGACACAATACTCTAGTTGAGGCCAAACCTGCATTTTATATGGGATTTTCATAATTTCCTTGCTTTCGAACTCAGTGTCCCTTCTTACAAAGCCCAGGATCCTGTAGGATTTATTAAGCACTTTCCAACCTGCCCTATCATCTTCAATGATTAATGCATATATACCCCAGGTCCACCTGCTCCTGCACCCCCTTTAGAGCTTATTATTTATGTTATATTGTCCCTCCTGATTCTTCCTGCCAAAATGAATCACTTCACACTTCTCTTCATTAAACTTCATCTGCCACTTATCTGCCCATTCCACCAACTTGCCTGTATTTTCAAGAAGTTTATCTTTATTCCCCTCATAGTTCACAATACTTCCATGCTTTGTGTCATCTGCATTCTGACCTTAAGATGGAAAAGTCTTTGATGGAGCAGCTGAACATGGATGTTCCCAGGACATTACCTTGAGGGACCTCTGCAGAAATGCCCTGGGGCAGAGGTGATCAGCTTCCAGGAGGCACACCCAGAATCTCCCTTTGTGCGAGGTTATGACTCCAGCTACTGTAAAAGTTTTTCTCTTGATGCCCATTGACTTCAATTTTAGAAGGACTCCTCGCTTCCACACTCATTAAATGCCGCTTTGACATCGAGGGTAGTTACCATTACCTTAGAACGTAGCTGTTTTGTCCATGTTTGGACAAAGACTATAATGAGGTCTGGAGCCGAGTGGTCAACTCAGAATGAACACCAGTAAGCAGATGAATAAGTGCTGATAAATACCATTGTCAATGGCACTTGTTCATGACTGAGAGTGGTCTGATGGAGTGATAATTAGCTGGTGTGCATTTGTCTTGCTTTTTGTAGGCAGGACTTAGCAGGGCAATTTTCCACTTTAATTTTTTAGTGGTGATTTTTGCTCATTGAAAATAATTAGGTTAATACCCGAATTAAAGCAGTGGACAGGAGCCTCACATTGAACAGAGTTAAGCATTCACTGACTAATGCATAAACAGCAATTTCTAGACTCAAACTTTCAGAGAAGTTCTTTTGCATTATTGGAATACCCAGAGAGGTATTCAATCTTACCAGTGTATCTACCATGTTGGATTTGTTGTTTCGTAGAGTTTTGACTGTGTGAAAAACATCTATTATATTCTGTTGATGAATCATCTCACAGATACTGCGAACTACACAAAGTGTTCCACTTCGCCCGCCACCATTGCTAAAAGACAAAAGCACATGCATTTTTAGCGAGAAGGTGATAAAGTCAATTAGCACGTTATCCCTGGACCCTCTAATGCAGCATGGTAATTTAAAATCATCTCATTCATTCAGTAAGTGCTGGTTATATATCCATTTGAGCGGGGAGGTTTCCTTAACAATCTGTACCTGACAATATATCTGGTGATGAAATTTGTTGGCAAATTCTGAACCTTTGAATGTTGAAGTATACATTTGAAACCTGATAAGATTGAAGAAACAGATGGCTCTTCTCTAAAAGATATGTGATGGTGCAGCTTCATGCTGAATGACCGAGAATCCACGCACAAATCTACTTCAATCTGTACAAAATATTCATCTCGCGGAGGGTGTAAAGACGGCTGGCGTGGGAAGTGATGGATTGTGTTATAGAGATGTGGTGGTGGAGGGGAGAAATTAAGTTAATTGTGTTTGGAAAGCTTTTGGCTCCATCTTGGTTGTGCTAAGTGTTCCATCACCTACAATTATAGCACTGAATTTGAAAAGTACCTGCTCTTGGGGGAAAAAGATGAACAATAACTATTGATCCCCCATGTTGTTACACAGGTGAATGAAAACCAAGTGCAGCATTCGGGTCCATCAGGGTTAGGGTAACCATTGCACATGTGAAGAAAAGTGCAAGGGGCGATGAAGCAGGTGGGAGAGAGGAAGGACTGGAGGGAGGATGGTAGCAGCGAAAGGGAAAGCAAAGGAGGGGTTAAATACAAAAAACAGTGAGGCTGAGAACAGACAGAGGAGAACAAACAATTAACGGAGTTCATTGTGTGTTAGTAACTTTGAAAGGTATATTTTATTTAAAGAAAAGTGTTAACACCTGCATGATGTGAATACTCACAAGCAGTGTACCACTGTGCGACCATCACCCCCATCATACTCTTCTTGCCATTTCTCCAGACGCCGGATCAATTTCAAAAAGGAGCGTTTTGACACTGGAGTATCCCTGTAAGATGGCCAGCCAAGGAACTGGAACTGTTGTACAATGCGGTACCCATCTTGAGGCTAGAAGACCATTTACAGATGGAAAAATTAAACTTGAATTTATTCACGATCCAGAATATTTTGTAGTTATGAAACATATCAATAATAAAAATGTATTCAAGAAAATACAATATAATCCAATCACTTAATGCTAAATGCCACAATGGCATTAAGGCTTTGACAAAGAGTCATCGGACTCGAAACATTAGCTCTTTTCTCTCCCTACAGATGCTGCCAGACTTGCTGAGATTTTCCAGCATTTTCCCTCCCCATGGCATTAAGGCTACTGATACCATAACACCTCTGAACGTAGATGGGATCCATATATGATATTCGTTTTTAGCAAGTGTGCCAAGATTTCCACTTATGAAGTGGTGCAATGGGCCAACGTGGGAGTTTATTAACATAATGTGGTCTGGTTACCATCTTAGGGAGAGAGAAGGTATTTATACAAACTCAAGAATACTTAAAGTAATCTCAACACAAACTATGGGCACGATTCAGCGGCCTCGTCGCATTCGATTTGGTATTGGGATGAGGCTGTTAAATCTCACGAGAGACCTCTCACGAGATTCGCAATGCTCAAAATGTCTTGCGAGATTCAACAAAACGGGTGGCACAGCCAGGATGACAGAGGCACTGGCAGGGTGCCAGTGCCATGAATCCCAGGTGCCAGGTTGGCATTGCCAGGGGTCGGACTGGGATGCGCTTGCCAGGTAGAGGGGGATTCAAAACAGGTGGGGAGTGCCTGAAAGGGAGAGGAAATATTGGGCAGTCTTACAAAATGGCGTCCCAGGCTGCAAGGAGCCTTTCATGCCAACAGCTTCAACTCGCCAGCAGGAAATCCCTCTTACATGTGGCCTCGGTGGAGGGAATAGCACGATGTTTCCCGGCACTGCCGGCATTGAGAAACACTCTGCTAAACGAGCCATTCAGTGGACTTTAACTCAAGTTATCAAGATTGAAACATTTTTATGGAAGGATGAAGGATTGGTAGATATCAAATTTTCCGCAACTCCAAATGATTGATTCACTTAAAAATAATCAGATGAAACTAAGTCAAGGGGGTGAAATTAGTCTAAGTCAGTCAAATGAAATCAGCTTGTACTGAATTGGTAGCTGATTTTTCACCGGGCCATAAAGTCTTTCCACTGAGGATCACAAAACAATAGTTCAAAACCTTCTTGGCAATTCTTCAACTTTCAGGTTCCATACTTAACTGAAATTAATAATCTTGGCAATATTATCCGAGCAAATGGAAAATGACAATAGGTGCAATACATAACAGGGTGTGGATTTGTTAGATGCCATTTTGTGCTACTGTACTAGACTGGGTTCACCCTGTTGGAATTAATAATTCCACTCAGTGGATAATATCATTTCAAGGCTTCTCTCAAACGGTCGTCGATTTGTTTTGATAATGGAATTTGTATCTAAACAGCACAACATTTAGTAATTATCTGGTTAACTTCATCCGATTTTAAATAGCTGGGAGATTATTCGGCGGGTTGTGTGTTAATCTTGCAATGTATCAGGACTATTACTAATCACTTTCTTCCAGATCCATGCATCTATCTTCAAATCTTAGAACCCCATTCCACTTTAATTTGCAGTTTCTCAATGATTCTTACTGGAATTCTGTTATATATTTTAGAGGCTTTGTGACTCATCATTTGTTTTAGCTTCGCTTCCTATGGAGGTCTGTGAATCTGCTGGGATACGTCTCCAAAGTGCGAAAAACACTCAAGTTATTTCTGGGTATTAAAACAAAAATTATTGAAGACTTTGTTATGAATGCATGACTCTGACGAGACAGAGAGCTCGCAAGCCTCTGACAACTGGAGTGTTGGAGGCCAGGGTGATGTTGAACCATAAGAAATTGTTGAGCCTCTGAAGTCATCCATTAGGTGGCAAATGCTGGATGTCCAGCGGAATGCACATGGAGATCTGGCAGAGATTCCTGAGGGTTTGTGAGCATGCTTTGTAGAATGGAGGAGTCCATGCAAAGTATTAGCATTGCATTGACCCTTAGTTCTGAACGCACAGTATCCTTCATGGATAGATTGGCAATTTTCATGGAGCGCCAGCTCCAGGAACTCAATCAAGGGTTTCTGGGGTTATGATCAGACCTATGAGGCCAAACACTGTCAGTGATACCAACAGGGTATTACCAATGTGAAAGGTGGATGAGGCACCTATTGACTCTGCCAGCTGTTTGCCCATCAATGCGGATCAAGCCATTTCAAATAAACCTCATGTTGGCGGATGGCCTGCAGCTGCATGCATCGGGGTGTTCCTGATGATGGCAGCACCGCCTCTGCCCCGCTGTCAGTGATCTTTGTGACTGAGGAAACATAGATAAATAGAAGATAGGAGTAGGAGGAGGCCTTTTGGCCCTTCGAGCCTGCTCCGCCATTCATCACGATCAAGGCTGATCATCCAACTCAATAGCCTAATCCTGCTTTCTGCCCATAGCCTTTGATCCCATTTTCCCCAAGTGCCATATCTAGCCGCCTCTTGAATATATTCAATGTTTTAGCATCAACTACTTCCTGTGGTAATGAATTCCACAGGCTCACCACTCTTTGGGTGAAGAAATGTTTCCTTATATCTGTCCGAAATGGTTTACCCTGAATCCTCAGACTGTGACCCCTGGTTCTGGACACACCCATCATTGGTAACATCTTCCCTGCATCTACCCTGTCTAGTCCTGTTAAAATGTTATAAGTCTCCATGAGATCCCCCCTCATTCTTCTGAAATCCAGCGAGAACAATCCCAACCTAGTCAATCTCTCCTCATTTGACAGTCCTGCTATCCCTGGAATCAGTCTGGTAAACTTTCGCTGCACTCCCGCGAGAGCAAGAACATCCTTCCTCAGAGAAGGAGACCAAAACTGCAGACAATACTCCAAGTGTGGCCTCACCAAGGCCCTGTACAATTGCAGCAACACATCCCTGCTTCTATACTTGAAACCTCTCGCAATGAAGGCCAACATACCATTAGCCTTCTTTACCGTCTGCTGCACCTGCATGCTTACCTTCAGTGAATGGTGTATAAGAACACGCAGGTCCCGCTGCACACTCCCCTCTCCCAATTTATAACCATTCAGGTAGTAATCTGTTTTCCTGTTTTTGTTTCAAAAGTGAATAACCTCACACTTATCCAAATTATACTGCATCTGCCATTGATTTGCCCACACGCCCAACCTGAAACCACAATGATTACGGAGTGTCCTGCCATTGTGAAGGGATCGCTTGCCCAGTCAGGGCCCAGTCAGGGCGCTCAGTGACCAGAGGATGGCAGCAAACGTCATCCAGGCCAAACGGGCATCAGAGTCAGTGTCTGCCTCCAATGCAGCTGCGAGTGATGGGGAAAGAACCAGAATGAGTTACTTGTAAGTTGATCATGAAATCTCTGCAAACACACACAGACTCTCTCAGGTGAGACCTGTGGTGTTCTTTGTATTGCTTATTTCGGGTGGACTACGTAGTGTTCCACAAATACCACAGTATAGCTTTTACTTAAACAACGCTATGATTTTATTTCGACTATGAAACTGGGTTTCGACACTTAGTCCTTTTAGAATACAGAATTGATCAATAACATCTAACTACACTCACCCATTGCTAACCTCACTCACAGGTATAACTATAATCTAATCTTCTCACACTAACTGCTCTGAAGACCTTACTCTTGCTGTCTCCTGCTTACTCCTCCCCCAAGGTCTAGCATCACTGCTTTATATAGTAGTATCTGCAGCTCCCATTGAGTCTGCACAGACCTACTTAAGCCCTCACCTCCACTCTATCCCCGTAACCCACAAATCCTCCCAACCCTCTTGGACACTAAGGGCAATTTAGCATGTCCAATCCACCTAACCTGCACATCTTTAGACTGTGGGAGGAAACTGGGGCACCCGAAGGAAACCCACGCAGACACGGGGAGAACGTGCAGACTCCACACAGACAGTGACCTAGCGGGCAATCGAACCTGGGACTCTGGCACTGTGAAGCCACAGTGTTAACCACTGTGCTACCATGCTGCCCACATCCCCCTTTCTTTGTGAAAGAAAAAATTATGACAGCGGTTCTGATATTTTCTTTTATCTCTGACCTAACAGTATTGCTATCTAAATGACTAGTAACTATCTTATTAGCATACAATGCAGTATTTCTTTGTATTAGTACAGTTACATCACTTAGATGAGAATGGTTAAATGACAATCACATGTTCAGTCTCTCTGGAGGTTGTCTTCTCCTGGTATAACAGCTCAGTGGAATATTCAAGGCATTAGGTTGCTCTAGTCCATCTAGCTGTGTTAGTGCACGACTTGGATCTAGTAAGGCAATGTCCTGATTTATGTTGTCTCGTAGAAAACCTTATTCACGTTGAACTTGAACCTTGTGCTTGACACGTAGTACTGCTCATCTGGGCCGGGATTCTCCCCTACCCGGTGGGGTGTGGGGTCCCGGCGTTCTGGAGTGCCGAAAACCACTCCGGCGTCCCCAAAGGTGGGGAATACTCTGCACCTTTAGGGGCTAGGCCCGCGCCGGAGTGGCTCCCGCTCCACATACTGGCGCCAATGGCCTTTGGCGCCCTGCCGACCGGCGACGGGGCTGGCCGAAAGGCCTTTGCCTGTCGGCGTGAGTCCGCGCATGCGCCGGAGCATCAGCGGCCGCTGACATCACCACCGGCGCATGCGCAGTGGAGGGGGTCTCTTCCGCCTCCGCCATGGTGGAGGCCGTGGCGGAAGAAAAAGAGTGCCCCCATGGCATAGGCCCACCCGCCGGTCGGTAGGCCCCGATCGCGGGCCAGGCCACCATGGGGGCACCACCCGGGGTCCGATCGCCTCGCGCCCCCCCCAGGACCCCGGGGCCCGCTAGTGCCGCCTGCTCCCGCCGGCACCAGAGGTGGTTTAAACCACGTCGGCGGGAGAGGCCTGACAGCGGCGGGACTTCGGCCCATCGCGGGTCAGGTGGCGGAGAATTCGGGACACGGCGGGGGTGGGATTTACGATGGCCCCGGGCGATTCCCCGACCCTGCGGGGTGTCGGAGAATTCCACCCATGTTCTCTCTGAACAGTGCTCCTCATTCTGTTTGCACCAGGTAGGATCTGTTTTCTAACTTTGGCAAGATTTGGCCAACCACTTTCTGGATCTTGAATCCTCACAAAGTCTCCTTTGGAAACTCAGCAAAGGTCTGGTATGTCTATTGTATACCTCTTTTTGTTTCTTCTTTGTCTTAGTGAATCTTTCTCTTATCTTTTTATTATCAGTTTCTGGACTGATGATGTGTGGTAAAGTGCTTCGTAGACTTCTCCCCATCAGCATTTGTGCAGGTGAGAGAGTCGTCGATAACAGTGTTGATCGGTATGCCAACAGCGCTAATGACATGTCTTGACCATCTTCACTTGCCTTTCGGAACAATCTCTTAATTATCCCTATTCCTCGCACTGCTTTCCCATTGAACTGTGGATAATGTTGGCTGGAGGTCACTTGGTTAAAATTATATTGCTCTGCAAACTGTGTCCACTCCCAACTTGAGAAACACGGACCATTGTCAGAGACAACGATAAGCTGACTACCATGGCATGCAAAAATCGATTTTGCTGCCTTTTTTTAACCGATCTGGCAGTCAAATCTTTTAACAACATCACCTCTAGAAAGTTGGAGTAATAACCTATGACTATCAAGTGATCATGACCCTGGAAATGGAATAGATCCATGCCCACCTTGTTCCATGAACAGGTCACAATTTCCATTTGTTGCATGATTTCCTTGCTCTGTGCATATTCTGATCGATCTCTCTGTTCATTCCTGGCTAATACACCGATTGTCTTGCTCGCCTATGACACTTCTCGATGCCTTGTGAACCTGCTGCAGAATCCCTAGACGTAAACTGACAGCTATCACTATCCTGTCTCCTTTTAGCAGGACACCATCAATCGTAGTAAGGTCATCTCTTATGTTTTTAAAGGGTGATTTGCATCCAGCAGGCCATCCTACGCTGAGGTATTGTTTTACCTTCTGAAGCGTCAAGTCCTTTTCAGTTTCAGCTTGTATGGTCTGTAGTTTGCGATCAGATACTGGTGGTATCTCAGAAATTAAACAAACTTGTGATTCCACTATTTGGACTAACACAGGTTCTGATGTTTCAGCATCAGTAGTTGCCCTGTGTTCTGATGTTTCAGCATCAGTCGAAGCTATGTTTTCTGATGTGCCAGAAAAGGTCTTACCAGGAGAGGTCTTACTTATCACCTAGGTCTTCCCTGGACTCTTCATCTGTGTCATCTTAAGTACCCATTGAGTGAATCCTTTCCACTAGTTGCAATCTTTCACAAGCAGCAATACCAACCAATGATGTTGTGACCCTCTACGACCTCAAAGTCGATGGGTCACTCTATTTTCCCATTCTTTACGACGATACAGCATGACCCCTTTGCAGCTATCCTGTTACCACTGTAATCTCTGAGCTCACAGGTGGACTGCTTTATTAGAAGCTTACTGATTGGCTTGCTTTAAAGATCAGAATGTGATATTTGTGTGCGCTCCTGTGTCAATCTTGAATGGGATCCATTCACCATCTATTTCAAGTGAGACAGTGCACTCCTTTATTATCTTTGAGGGTATGTTTATTGGTCTGTCTTCCCAATCCAATAAATCAATCTTGGTAATGGCTTCAATCATGAAGGTATCGGATAATGCATAAGGTGAGCAATCCTCTCTATCTTCTGTGATTTGGTATTTTTCTCAACACTTTGCACACTTTGGATCCTTCTGCCATTCCCTATATTGCTGTTTAACTTTGGTTATTGGAACAGTCGGTTCAAAACGGCACTGTGCTGCAAATTGGAATCACAATTGGAACAATGTTTCCCTCTCGCTGGACAATTTCTTTTTTTACTGTGGGTGTGTCCACAGCGTGTACACGTCATCGTGCTCGTGATGTCACAATCAAAATGGCCACTGGTCATTGTAAGCAGTTTTCTTTGCAGCGGCACAGCATTAATGGCATCAGCAAAGTTTATCAATTTCGCACTCCTTTCCTCAGCCACACATTTGGCATATTTGCTTGATGCCTGCTCGCTGGCCTTACACATAGGTATAGCGTCTTCGATTGACAACATCGGTTTCCTCAACATTTTCTCACACAGCTGTTCATCGTTAATTCCGAACACAACTTGGTCCCGCAGCATAGACTCGGAAGAAAGGCAAAATTACAGGACTGCGCTTGGAGCTTGACCGTTGTGGCAAAGGAATCCACTGACACTCCCCTAAGCTGCAGCCTTTTCCGAAATATGTAGTGCTTACAAGTCTCATTCACCTGTTTCTTACAGTGTGTGTCAAATGTTTGGAGCACCATGCTGTGTTTATTTTTGTCCTCATCTGCACTAAATTCAAATGAATTGAATAACTCCAATGCTTACGGTCCAGCCAAATTTAGCAGGAGAGCTATCTTATGTTAGTCTGATGCATTTTCTAGCAGGGAGGCTGAAATAAAGACTTTGAACTGTTGCTTAAATAAAGCCCAGTTCAGGCCATGTGTCTTGAAGTGGTCAGGCTTCTGGAGACCTTCCACCTTCTGATCAGTCTTTATGTTGGTTTTTTCGGAGATATAGCTTCTGAATTGCTTTCTTCAATCTCCAATGTTTTCGACAGTAATATAATTACTGTTTCTTTCAAGGAATAGACTCCTGGGACCATGTGGTGTTATTTGTGTTGCATAGTTAGGATAGATTGCATAATGGTTCACAAATACCACAACATAAAGTTATGATTTTATTTACACTACGAAACTTAGGTTTCGACACTTAGTTCTTTTAGAATACAGAATTGATCAATAACATCTAACTACACTCACCTACTTGTGTGTCGTTGAAGCTGCACTCATCCACGCATTGGACAGCATTTCATCACTCTCTGATGATTGTGCCTTGTAGATGTTGGACAGGCTTTTGTGAATCAGGAGGAGAGTTACTCTCCTCAAATTCCCAGCCTCTGGCCTGATCTTATAACCACAGTGTTTATATGCCGAGTCCAGTTCAGTTTCTCATGAATGGTAATCACCAGGATGTTGATAGTGGGGGATTCAGCGATGGTAATGCCATTGAATGTCAAAGGGAGAAGGTTAGATTGACTTTCGTTGTAGATGCTCATTGCCTTGCACTCATGGTACAAATGATAATTACCACTCATCAGTCAAGCCTGAATATTGTCCAAATCTTGCTGCAAATGGATATGGACAATATCGGTACGCGAGGAGTCGCAAATGGCGCTGAGCACAAGTGAACATCCCCATTTCTGACATTCTGAGGGAGGGAAGGTCATTGATGCTGACTGGGCCGAGGACTCTAGTAATGTCTTGGGACTGAGATGACTGACTTCCAACAACCACAACCATCTTCCTTTGTGTTACATCTGACTCTAACCAATGGAGGCTCCCCCCCGATCCCCATTAACTTCAAATTCCCTCTGGATCCTTGATGCCACACTCAGTTGAATGCTGTATAATAACTAAATACCTTGTATTAGCAACTGGAATGGTTAAAAGCTCCCACAGAGCTGTGAACAGAGAGAACACATTTATTTTTAAAATCCTAATAGCTTGCGTTCACAGAAGGGTTAGGTTGAAGAAATGTTTCCTGCATTGGGAAATGTTCCCTGCCAGTGCGCGCGAGAAAGATGGCGTCTCCATTGTCCCGTCTGTGAAAAAGCAGCAAACTCTGTTCAGGTCTCCGTGGTACCGGGTATTGGAAGGGGAAGACTTTCTGTCGGGAAACTGAAACCAAACATCACATCAGGATCTGACAGATTCGCCTAATTTACCATAACCTGAATATGATCGGATTTTGAACATGGAAGGAAAAAGCACCGATCACAGTGAGGAGAAACTGTCCACGTGTTATGTGTTTGGACGACACTTCAGCCGATCCGACCGGTCGAACAACAAACAACGTCACACTGAGGAGAAACTGTGGAAATGTGAGGATTGCGGGAAGGGTTTTGACTATCCAGTTAGGATGGAAATTCATCGGCGAATTCACACTGGGGGGCGACCGTTCATCTGCCCCAAATGCGGGAAGGGATTCACTACCTCGTCCCACTTTCTGATACACCAGCGGGTTCACAGCGGGGAGAGACCATTCATCTGCTCCGAGTGTGGGAAGGGATTCACCATTTCAGCCCACCTGCTGAGACACCAGCGAGTTCACTCTGACGAGAGACCTTTTAGATGCTCAGACTGTGGGAAAGCCTATAAAAGTTCTGGGGAGCTGATGTCCCATCAACGTGTTCACACTGACGAGAAACCGTTCAGATGCTCTCACTGTGGGACTGGGTTCAGACAATCATCTAACCTCACTGTACATCAGCGCACACACACTGGGGAGAAGCCATTCTCAGGGTAGCATGGTGGTTAGCTTAAATGCTTCACAGCTCCAGGGTCCCAGATTCGATTCCCGGCTGGGTCACTGTATGTGTGGAGTCTGCACGTCCTCCCCCTGTGTGCGTGGGTTTCCTCCGGGTGCTCTGGTTTCCTCCCACAGTCCAAAGATGTGCGGGTTAGGTGGATTGGCCATGCTAAATTGCCCGTAGTGTCCTAATAAAAAGTAAGGTTAGGGAGTAGGGGGGGGATTGTTGGTTTACGGGTATAGGGTGGATACGTGGGTTTGAGTAGGGTGATCATGGCTCGGCACAACATTGAGGGCCGAAGGGCCTGTTCTGTGCTGTACTGTTCTATGTTCTATGTTCTATGATGTTAATTCCTGACACAATACAATTTCAACGACAAGAACGTCCACAATGAACACATGTAACAGCTCTTGAAATCCCAGTCTCACTCGTGCCATGTTGTAGATCCGAAAAACCCGAACAATGATGTCCTCTTCAAAGTCCGCGGAGATGAATTCCACTTGGATAGGGCCATAGCAACACAGACTTTTCTCTGGCCAGTATTGAAAGCAGACCTGGGTAAAAGACACACGCAGTTAAAAAGGGCCCGAAACAAATTCTAAGGTTCAAAGACGTGTTTCATTAGTGTCACTGTCAATACGGAATTACTCGTCGGTTCAAAAAGTACAACCACTTTTTAAATAGTCAAATCACTGCTGTGTCTTCTTACTCCGAACATTTCTGCTACTCTCTGGGTGAAACCCTTTTGGTGCAAATAATTAGAGCAGGCGCAAGGCAAAGCCTAGAAATCACTCGTGATTATGTTGGTTGGATGAATATTTAACATGTTGCACCATGCACTACCTCTTTCATGGTATCTTATAAGCAATTTGCCACTTAACACTAGCCCCAACTGGGCCAAGACCCTGACCCTGGTATTTAAATTAATCTAATTGCATAACGTTAGATTGATTCAGTGCAGTAATGGTTCAGGGAATGTTAATGGGGGCAGTTCTTACAAACAGCTTCCACCCCCAAATGACGTCTGCTCCAAATGGCGCATTTGTAACATTTGTGTGTCGCAGAGGAAAAGAGTGGGAATGGATACAGATCTTATTCATTTTGCCCACCTGTGCAGCATCAAGTTCATTCAACATTACTATTGCTGAGCAGTGGTAATCGAACACTAGTCTCCAGAAATCTGTCACAGTATTTGGTAAAGGATGCTGTGTGACAATGAATGCCGCAGGCTGCTTGTGGCTCTGAGAAAGTGATAAGAAGCAACATTCTTAGTTGACAATGTCATATGCAGTTCCGTGTTTATTTCAACATCAAAGACATCAACAACATTAACTTCAAAAATAATGTAGAGTTAAGGCCACAAATGATGATCTCTCTCCCTGATCTAAGAGGAATTACACATTTCACATTTTATATGTATATGCATAGCTTTAGTGATAGAGGTAGATTTAGGAGGTCCATCTGATGTCGGGGAAATTGTGAGGCCAAGAACATTGAAAAATGAAGAACTTGGAAAGGTGGAGCCCATCTAGGTGAGAGATGTTGGCTAGACTTGATTAGTCAGGATGCGTGACCTGAGGGTCACTGAGGAATGCAGGAAAAAATCCATTATCCAAGATCTTTGGTGGGATTCCATATGATGATAATTTGTTCAGAGATCATAGAATCCGTACAGGGCAGGAGTTGGCCATTCGATCATCGAATCTGTACTGGCTCTTTGAAAGAGCACTCTACCCATGTCAACAGCCCTGTCCACCCTGCCCTATCCCAGTAACCTAACCTGCACATTCCTGGACAAAAATGGGCAATTTAGCATGGCCAATCCCCCTAATCTGTACATCTTTGTCTGTGGGAGGAAAGTGGAGCACCTGGAGGAAATCCCACAGACATGGGGAGAATGTTCAAACTCCGGATTTGAACCTGGGTCCCTGATGCTGTGAGACAGCAGTGCTAACCACTGTGCCACTATGGCACCAAGAGATGCACAGCTCTCAGCCCGATCACAGACTGGGAGTAAGGAAGATTAAAGGCAAAATATTGGATAAGGTACACGCAAGGATATACATTTGTAGATGAGCGATATGCATTGAATATCGCTGGGCTGAAAGAACCAGGGATCTGATGGGTTTCACAAGGATTAAACTTGATGCCAATCATAATCACAGAATCACTAGAATGCAGAAGGAGGCCACTTGGCCCATCAGGTCCACATCGTCCTATTCCTGCAACCACACCCTGAGGGGCAATTTAGCATGGTCAATCAACCGAACCTGCACATCTTTGGACTGGGGGAGGAAACCGGAGCACCCGGAGGAAACCCACACAGACACGGGAAGAATGTACAAACTCCACAGAGACAATCACCCGTGGTCGGATTCGAACCCGGGTCCCTGGCACTATGAGGCAGAAGTGCTAACAACTGTGCCACTGTCCACCCTATAGCAGTATACAAACCCGTTTTTCTTTATTATGATTAAATATATTTGAGTTGGGGATATGAGAAAGCTGGATGGTAGACCTCTTGCTGTTAAAATTGCATTATTGTATTGGCTGCTGTTTTACTGAAAAGGGAGCAGTCTGGACCACTGTTTTATTTATTGCTATCTTGCAGAACATTTCAGCTCTGAATACTACTTGTCAAAAAATTTGTCAGGAAAACCCAAGAAATTATAATGGGCGCAATTCAATGGCTTCATCGCACCCGACTTGGTGTTTTGACAAGGCCATTGAATCTTACAGTGTGCAAGATCCAGATCAGTACATTTTAATGAGCCTAATATGCATCCATTGGATTCTCTGGGTGCCAGGAACTAACAGCCTCCCCAGCGAGGCTTCAACTGGGTGCGTCTTAGTTTTGGTCCATACAAACGTGCACCAGACGTAATGGCACCTGGGGGAGGGGTATCCCAGGCCATTGGAGACCCCTGGATGGGTGGGGACAGGGCAGGGTGGCATCCTGGCTCTCCCTCTGGCACCCTAGCATCTTTGGTTGCCAGATCGGCACCTTGGCATTGCCAGCCTTGCACCTCCAAGGTGCCTGGGTAGCACTGCCAGGCTGGCAGGGGCACCTCCATGGTGCCTAGGTGGCAGTATCAGCATGCCAGGGTGGCACAGCCAAGGGTCGGGGCCTGAGGGGAGCCATGCTCATGAAAGGGACAATGAGGGGCGTATGAAGGTTTGGGGGAGGGGGGGGGTGAAGGGCAGATATGAAGGGGCTCACAAATGTTGGGGGGATGAAGGGTCGGGGTCCTGAAAGTGGGGTCCCTCAGCAACCTCATAGCAGGGGTGTGTAGGGTAATTCCCATGTGTGCAAGGGGTTGACATTGCCCATGGGTGGAAGATCTAGGGGACCTTGAAGCTCATTTAGATCGGGGCACCCTTTTAAAAGGCTGCCCAATTCTCTGAGGAGTTGGTCTCGCCTGGCGAGTTCAGCTCTCCATTGGTGAAAAAATGTCCAAGTGTGGGCTGAACCGGGAGAAACTATCCAAGGCTCAAAGTGTGGGTGAATACCAGTGTGTATCTCACCCCAAAAGCCAGGAAGAAAAACCCTGCCAAACTCGCCCAAAATGACAATTCAAAATTTTGCGGTTGAATTGCGCTCAATATTTCTCTGTTGGTAATATTCTGGTCATTTATTTTTAACTGTTAGGGTATTCGATTGGTGATCACTTTTTGGTAAATTTGCATATCAGAGCGAGACAGCTAGTCTGACTCTAATGTGCAGATTCCCAAAGTACCTTAGAATTTGAGATTCATCCCTTTTGTCCCCACAAACCGGGACCAGACGGAATGGTACTTGTGAGGATCTTCCAGTGGATCAGAGGCATCCAGCTGCAAGCCCTTTGGGCAGGGTGGCGCCTGGCATTGCTGGTGGGAGGGGGATGGGGCGAGAGACTGGGAATCCTTGCATTGGGGGCTGCTTCAGGGGCCTCTGAGATCAGGGCGTCATTGATCTCTCGCTACATTGGGAAGTTCCAGTGAGCAAAACTCCTCTGTATGAAATGGTGCTGTGTGTGGCTTCGGCCACGTGTTCCCGTTCAGGCTCCTTATACAACGCGAGTCACAATGAATAGCCATGTGTTTCTCGGCACTGCGAGCGTGGGGAAACACGTGGCTAAACATGCTCGCTAGGGGATTTTGTTCCCTTTTTGGAGAATCACGCCCTGGGAGTTTGATATGTTAATGAACATAGGTAAGGTAATTTAGTACAACAGTTAGAAAACAGGAATCGATTTGAAAGGATGTTGCAGCTCAAAGGATAAGATATGCAAGGGGGAAAAAGTTAGGTGTCATAGGTGAAGTGTGGATAAAGGGAATTTACTTTTCTTTTAACTTGTAAAAGCTAAAGTAAAGAGATGAAGCTAATCAATTCTAGGAGAGAGTACTTCCAAAGAAACCGGGTGAGATAATGAGAGATACAAATAATGTATTTGAGGAGATACTATGAAGGGAGCTGATTTAGATTTGAGCTAACAGCAGGAATAGTTGGTTAACTCCAGGCAAGCAGAGCGAACGAAGCCAGACTTGAAAAGCTAACTGCTGGGAAACCTCAGAGGCCACCTCAAGAAAGAATTAAAGACACTGTCTGGTAAAAGTGACTGGACTTTTATAGACTTAAAATCTATAAGATGTTGTAGAGCAAACTGGGGAAGTTTATCTCTGAAGGTCATTAAGATTGTTTGGAACTGTTCAAAGTATTGGTACTGTGTGAAGCCATTGTCTTATTTCAGTGGGTCACTGTGTGTACGGAATCTGCATGTTCAGCTCACGTCTTCATGGGTTTCTTCCGGGTGCTCCAGTTTTCTCCCACAAGTCCCAAAAGGCGTGCTGTTAGGTGAATTGGACATTCTGAATTCTCCCTCTGTGTACCCGAACAGGCATCGGAGTGTGGTGACTGGGGGATTTTCACAGTAACTTCATTGCAGTGTTAATGTAAGCCTACTTGTGACACTAGTAAAGATCATTGTTATTCTATTTTTGTTTATTTTTTTCTGATTTCTTAACAAACATTTACTTTGCTATAAAATCATCACCGGCAGTTGGAGACATTAGACGCGATTCAGCGGACTTAAAACTCAGTCCGCCTTTGGGCGTGTTTCTTGGTGGCTGCAGCGCAGCGCAGAGAAACACCCCGCTATTCAAAGGCTTTTTCTTGGCCTTGGGGAGTGTCTCTCCATCGAGGCTGCACTGAGAGTGATTTCCTGCTGGCGAGCCGAAAGAACGTTTGCAGATCATGGTGCCACTTTGATCGTCTGTCCCGTTCTTTCCCCCTCCCCCCTTTCAACCCCTCCCACTTGATTCACACCACACAACCTTGGGGAGGCACCTGCGTACCCCTCCTCACTCCCTTCTAAGTGGCAAGGCCACCCTGGATCCGACCCCTGGCAGTGCCAACATGGCACCTGGGTGCCCTGGTACTGCCAGTCTGGGACCCTGGCAGTGCCACCCAGCACACTGGCACTGCCAGGCTGCCCAGGTGGCAGTGTCAGGGTGTCAGGCTGCCAGGGTACCATCCTACCCTGTCCCTGGCCACCTGGGGATCTCCAATTGCCTGAGAGACCCTCGCGGGTGCCATTATGCCTGGTCCACGTTTACGTGGTCCAGTACTAAAAGTCGCCCTGGTGAGGTCTCCCAGATGCAGCATTTGTGCACAGGGTGCCTAATGGTTCATTTAGATATTCAGATCCGGATCTCGCCCAGTGAGGGTGAGGTCCAGATCCCACTGGATGGAGCAAGTTGGGACAGAGCCCAATTTGGGGCTCTCGCGCAGTTCAGCCATTGCGCCCAGCTCACACCCATCATTTCTGGGTTTCAAAACCCCTCCTCATACTGTACAAATTGCATTCACAAACGTGATGACAGTTGTTTCAAGTTTCCTTTCTGGGATTTCCTTAATAAAACTTCTAGTGCAAATTTTGTTAAGATTAATGTAGAAATATCTGTTTTTATACAAACAGCATTTCCCCGTTAGTATAGCTATACTGAGTAAATGAAGAAGTCAAAATGCAATGTCTTGCATTTTTTTTGCTTACATCCATGAGGGCAGCGTTGATGTAGTTGTTTGTTTCACCATCGACGGAAATAAGGAACGGGAGACATCTGTCCGGTGGGAGGACGTCCATGTTACGGTTCTTGTCGTGATTGCGTGGTAATAGACCAACACTGCAATCCTCAGCTCGTATACGAGGAGTTACAATATTTAATGTCTGCAAATGAAAGTTCCAATGGAGGAAACTGAGTAATTGTCATTTGTCCTCACTCAATTTACACAAATTAGTCTGAACAGTTGCATCTTCCTTCCAATTTTCTCTCGAAAAGACAATGCTTTATGGGACTAAGAATTCCTCTGGCTCCTATATGTGGTAACATTGGAAATGCTCAGGAAGATATTCGCTGGTTGGTAATTCATCCAAACATTTAAATACTTTGCAAAAAAACAACTGCAGGAAGCTTTTACGAACTCAATTTCAATGTTACCAACACGTTGGCCTGAATGCTAAAATGGATGGGTACAAAGGGTGGGAAGAGGGAGCAACATTGCCTTTAATTTTCTTTGTTGGGTGCAGCATTTTAAAATGTACACAGCCTTTAAATTATTTTATGCAACCGCACATGTAACTCAAAGGGGGAAAAGTGTGTCCGTCTATGTGGGAACCATGGAGTTGCTGCGAGGCTGCGTGGCCTTGTAACTTAGGGGGGGACCTTGCATCACAATCTGCTGCTCACTTAGTGAGTGATGGAGGAATCTAGAGCCAGTCTTTCCTTAGCATGCTCATACAACCCAAAGAACACAGGTACATACTCCTTTTTCCTCTCCCCCACATAAACGGAAACCGATTCATATGTGTACATAAGAATGATGCTCTAATATTTCCTCAATTAGTAATATCTGTTCTCAGTTGCAGTACAGCATGCCCTTCATTGTAACTGGATTTCAACATTAACACACAGGGGGTGGGGGAGGGGGTTGGGGTTGCAGTTTTGGATGGAAAATCCAGAGGTCTTAGATTTCCCAACATCTGCCTTTCATCCCTGATAAATTGTGCACCCTAAGATTGGACTGATTGACAGGTTTGGCTTCAGTTGGCCAGGGAGGACTCAGGAGCAGGCTGCAAGGCCAGTTGTGCTGGGTGGGAACTGATGCCCAATCAATGATGTATGACTCCAAGTCCATAATGTGAAAATGCCGGCATTGGACTGGGGTGGGCACAGTAAGAAGTCTTACAACACCGGGTTAAAGTCCAACAGGTTGGTTTCAAATCACTAGCTTTCGGAGCGCGGCTCCTTCCTCAGGTGAGTGAAGAGGTGGGTTCCAGAACCACATATATTGACAAAGTCAATGATGCAAGATGATACTTTGAATGAGAGTCTTTGCAGGTAATTAAGTCTTTACAGGTCCAGACGGAGTGACTGGAGAGAGGGATAATCATAGGTTAAAGAGGTGTGAATTATCTCAAGCCAGGACAGTTGGTAGGATTTCACAAGCCCAGGCCAGATGGTGGGGGGTGAATGTAATGCGACATGAATCCAAGGTCCTGGTTGAGGCCGTACTCATACGTTCGGAACTTGGCTATCAGTCTCTGCTCGGCGATTCTGCGTTGTCACGCATCCTGAAGGCCGCCTTGGAAAACGCGTACCCGAAGGTCAGAGGCTGAATTCCCTTGACTACTGAAGTGTTCCCTGACTAGAAGGGACCATTCCTGCCTGGTAATTGTCGCGTGATGTCCCGAGGCATGGAACATTGCCGAGACCATGCAGACGCTGCGACAATGGATGAAGGGAGTTTAAGTCCTTTATTTGGCTACCTCTGCAAGTTCCTCTCTGTGGTGCCTCTTTGGTAACTGAAGAGTTCCAGATTATTCCTAATTGCACTTCCCTCTAACATCCGGCTCTACCATGCACTGTCTCTGGGTACTGAATGACTCCCATACATTTTAGCGGCCAGACTATGTATAGAGAACTATACAGATTTAATACAAACATAACTGAAAATTCAGCATTCTATTTGTTTTACTTCTTGCCAACATACATTGTTCAATGAATCACTTGTACCCCTCAACTATTCTCAAATACCACTGCCTCCAGGAACAAGAGGAAATCCAACATGTCAACAACTCTTCTGCTGTGCGTTAGCTCCCATTACAACTGTTCAACTTTAGCTAGTTACTAATCCGCATCCATGAATGAGCATTGTAATGCAGAATGTCAATACGATCAACACCATATGTTTTTCCCCACTATTCTGATGCCACCCTTTCAAAACAGCCTATGATGTTGGTCAGTTACGATCCACTCCAAAGTCAAGTTAACCATCATCTAACAGGATATTTTCATACATACTCTCCATTTTATTTGTGATATTTATCTGCCATCCATTCGCACACTTTTATATTGAAAAGCATAATAGTTCTTTCACTTCTTTTCTTTTTGCAATCATGTTTTTTTGATTCTTTGTCACCTGAAACTCATCTTTAATCTGGCTGGAGTTGGTTTGTGGGTCCACTTTGCTGATGTTATAAAACATAGATCTGAATTCACAGACTGGTATCGTTGTGTTTCCACATAAGCATGCCTCCAAAATTGCATCATGAACAAAGACATACTGCTCCTACGGGACAAAAGCAAATGGCAGATGTTAGTTATTCAGCCAGAATTGCAACCAGAGTTTTACATTGTCAGTTTCCGTGTAGCCCTGAAGCACTGTGCCAATAATTACTTTTCAGACTTTCCAGTTAAGCTGTGGGATATAAAAACTTACAAACACTTCACATGTAGATCTGAAATTCCTCTCTATTTTCTTTTAAAAATATTTTTATTCTCCTCCTTTTTCACATTTTCTCCCAGATTTACATGCACCAACAATAAACACGAAGCAGTAACGAATACAATGTCAATTCCCATATCAACAACAATCCCATCCTCCAATCAAACCCCCAAACATCAGCACACATGTTAACATAAACAAATAACGAAAAGGAATCAGGAATCACCTATAGTCTCCCTCGACACATACAGTCCCCCTCCCCCCAACCCTCCCAACGCCCCCACCCCCCCAAAATTTTTGATGGATTACAATTTTTGAAAGTGCATAATGAATAACGTCCATGATGTAGAACCCCTCCATCCTTCCCCTCAATTCAAACTTAACCTTTTCAAAATTTAAGGGCGGAATTCTCCGCTCCCCACGTGGCATGGGAGAATCATGGGAGTGCCTCCCGACATTTTTTACGTCCCCGCTGGCGCCCCCGCGATTCTCCCCCCCTCTCGGAAAAATCGGCGCTCGCCGTTTTTCACGGCGAACGGCGATTCTCCGAGCCCGATGGGCCGAGCGGGCGGCCCTTCACGCCCGTTTCACCACGGCAGCAACCACACCTGGTCGCTGCATTCGTGAAACGGCCGCCGGATGCCCGTTTGGGGCATCCAGGGGCCCGATTGGGACGGGAGCACCGCGACTGTGCTCCGGAGGGGACAGGCTCGCGATCGGTGCCCACCGATTGTCGGGCCTGCGTCCAAAACAGACGCACTCTTTCCCCTCCGCCGCCCGGCAAGATCAAGCCGCCACGTCTTGCCGGGCGGCGGTGGAGAAAGATGGTACCGCGCATGCGCGGGTTTGCGTCGTCTGCGCGCTGATGTCATCCGCGAAGCGCTGTTCGGGTGTCATTTCCAGCGGCCGAGGTCGCGGCCGGGAACGACAGGGGCCCGCTCCTAGCCCCCCGGGTGGGGGTGAATTAGGTGCAGGGAGCGGGCCCCGAGGCCATCGTGAACCTCGGCCGAGTTCACGACGGCCTCCGCGATTTTTGGAGCCGGCGGAGAATACCGCCCTAAGAATTCCAGCAGGTTCCCCGCCATACCAGGGCACAAGGTGGAGAAGTTGATCTCCATCCCAACAGAATCTGCCTTCGGGCGATCAACGAGGCGAAGGCTACATCTTCCTCCGTACCCGTTTCCAACCTCGGCTGGTCCAACACCCTGAATATGGCCTCCCGAGGGCCCGTGTCCAGTTTCACATGCACCATAAGAACATAAGAACTAGGAGCAGGAGTAGGCCATCTGGCCCCTCGAGCCTGCTCCGCCATTCAATTAGATCATGGCTGATCTTTTGTGGACTCAGCTCCACTTTCCGGCCCGAACACCATAACCCTTAATCCCTTTATTCTTCTAAAAACTATCTATCTTTATCTTAAAAACATGTAATGAAGGAGCCTCAACTGCTTCACTGGGCAAGGAATTCCATAGATTCACAACCCTTTGGGTGAAGAAGTTCCTCCTAAACTCAGTTCTAAATCTACTTCCCCTTATTTTGAGGCTATGCCCCCTAGTTCTGCTGTCACCCGCCAGTGGAAACAACCTGCCCGCATCTATCCTATCTATTCCCTTCATAATTTTAAATGTTTCTATTAGATCCCCCCTCATCCTTCTAAATTCCAACGAGTACAGTCCCAGTCTACTCAACCTCTCCTCATAATCCAACCCCTTCAGCTCTGGGATTAACCTAGTGAATCTCCTCTGCACACCCTCCAGCGCCAGTACGTCCTTTCTCAAGTAAGGAGACCAAAACTGAACACAATACTCCAGGTGTGGCCGCACTAACACCTTATACAATTGCAACATAACCTCCCTAGTCTTAAACTCCATCCCTCTAGCAATGAAGGACAAAATTCCATTTGCCTTCTTAATCACCTGTTGCACTTGTAAACCAACCTTCTGTGACTCATGCACTAGCACACCCAAGTCTCTCTGAACAGCGGCATGCTTTAATATTTTATCGTTTAAATAATAATCCCGTTTGCTGTTATTCCTACCAAAATGGATAACCTCACATTTGTCAACATTGTATTCCATCTGCCAGACCCGAGCCCATTCACTTAACCTATCCAAATCCCTCTGCAGACTTCCAGTATCCTCTGCACTTTTCGCTTTACCACTCATCTTAGTGTCATCTGCAAACTTGGACACATTGCCCTTGGTCCCCAACTCCAAATCATCAATGTAAATTGTGAACAATTGTGGGCCCAACACAGATCCCTGAGGGACACCACTAGCCACTGACTGCCAACCAGAGAAACACCCATTTATCCCAACTCTTTGCTTTCTATTAATTAACCAATCCTCTATCCATGCTACTACTTTACCCTTAATGCCATGCATCTTTATCTTATGCAGCAACCTTTTGTGTGGCACCTTGTCAAAGGCTTTCTGGAAATCCAGATATACCACATCCATCGGCTCCCCGTTATCTACTGCACTGGTAATGTCCTCAAAAAATTCCACTAAATTAGTTAGGCATGACCTGCCTTTTACGAACCCATGCTGCGTTTGCCCAATGGGACAATTTCTATCCAGATGCCTCGCAATTTCTTCCTTGATGATAGATTCCAGCATCTTCCCTATTACCGAAGTTAAACTCACTGGCCTCACCACTCACTCACTCACCACTTTCGAGATTACCCTAAACACCTCCTTGCAGTAATCCTTCAGCTTTGGTCAGGACCAAAACATGTGAACATGATTAGCCCCCCCCCCCCCCCCCCCCCCCCCACAACGTTCACAAACATCTTCTACTCGTGCAAAGGATCAGCTCACCTTTGCCCTCATGCGGTGTGCTCTGTATACCACCTTCAGCTGTATCAGCCCCAACCTCGCGCACGAGGTGGAGCCGTTCACTCTCCGGAGCACCTCACACCAGAACTCCTTCTCCATACCCCCAATTCATCCTCCCACTTTGCCTTGGTCCCTTCCAGCGGTGCCTTCTCCTCTTCCAAAATAGCCCCGTAAACTGCATTTTCTCTCCACCGTGGGACGAGACAGGGATATCCTATGTCCCCCGTGTTCTCTGCACTCGTGATTGAGCCGTTGCCCATCGCGTTAAGATGTTCGGGGGTATGGAAAGGGATAGTGCGGCGGGGGGGGGGGGGGGGGGGGGGGGGCTGGTGGTAGAACATAGGGTGTCCTTATATGCCGATGACTTGTTATACATGTTGGAACCGTGTGTGTCAATAGGGTGATACTGGAGCTGCTTCAGGTGTTTGAGTCTTTCTTGGGGCACAAATTAAATCTAGACAGGAGTGAGTATTTTGTGGTGACTCAGCCAGGAGTGGGGGCAGGGTTGGGGGGGGGGCTGCCATTCCACAGGGCAGGGACTCATTTTAGATAGGGGAGGCTCCGTAGGTACAGCATTTCTAGTTTGGTGGGGATGGAGAAAGCTGATCTGGCAAGGTGGGATGGTTTCCCTCTGTCACTGGCAGGTCGGGTACAGCGTACACCGAACGTGTTGCCGTGATTTCTGTTTATTTTCCAATGCCTGTCGATTTTCCTGCCAAAGGCATTTTTTTAGAGAGATTGAAGGAATGATTACCTCGTTCATATGGGGAGGGAGGGTGGCCAGAGTTAGAAAGGTGCTACTGCAGAGGGGAAGGCAGGCAGGGCGTTTGGGTCTTCCGCGGCGGATGCGGAGCTGGGTCGGAGGGGATGATTCCCAGTGGGTCAGAACGGAAGAGAGTTTGTGTAGGGGGTCGGGATTGAAGGTGATAGCAACAGCGCCACTCCCAGTGGTCCCGGGGAAATACTCAGGGAGTCCAGTAATAATAGCTTCAATGAGAATTTGGAGGCAGTTTCAACAGCATTTTGGGTTGGGGGCAGAGTCAAGGGAAATGCCGATTCGGGGGAACCACAGATTGGGTGGAAATTTTCGGAGATCGGAGGAGGAGAAGGGGATCAAGACACAAAAAGATTTGTTTCTTGGGGGTCGGTTTGCAGGATTGAAGGAGCTGGGAGCGAAGTATGGGCTGGAGCAGGGGAAAATGTTTAGATACATGCAGGTTCGAGATTTTGCCAGGGAGGAGATACAGAGCTTCCCCCTAGAGCTGGCATGCACATCGCTGGAGGAGGTGCTGAATTCCTCTTTATTTTAAACAGGGTTATCCCTCTACATCAAAAGTGGGGAGAGGATTTACAATTAAATTAGACAACCTGTTTTCAGTGGGGATGAGAACAATGGCTTCCCAACATTAATTTGTGGGAAATTTCTGCTTATCCAGTACTTATCCGGACAAGCTATATGATTCAAACTCAATACAGTGGAAGGATTGGGAGAGATGATGAAGTGATAGAGCTGGGTGTCATCACAAGTGGATCCTGCTATGTTTTTGGATGATGTGAGTAGTATTGGAGAAATAGGAGGAAGCTATACATGCCTAAACCGAGAGGCCGAATACAGAATGTGGAAAAGGATGAGGTTATGCACTTTGGAAGGAGGAATGGAGGCATAGACTATTTTCTAAAGGGGGAAATGCTTAAGAAATCCGAAGCACAAAGGGAATTGTTCAAGATTCTCTTAAGGTTAATGTGCCGGTTCAGTCAACAGTTAAGAAGGCAAATGCAATGTTAGCATTCATGCCGAGAGGGCTAGAATACAAGACCAGGGATGTACTTCTGAGGTTGTATAAGGCTCTGGTCAGAACTCATTTGGAGTACTGTGAACAGTTTTGTGCCCCATATCTAAGGATGGATGTGCTGGCCTTGGAAAGGGTCCAGGGGAGGTTCACAAAAATGATCACTGGAATGAAGAGCTTGTCATATGAGAAATGGTTGAGGACTCTGGGTCTGTACTCAGAGTTTCGAAGGATGAGCGGGAATCTTACTGAAACTTACAGGATACTGCAAGGCCTGGATAGAGTGGAGAGGATGTTTCCATTTGTCGGAAAAACTAGAAGCAGAGGACACAATCTCAGACTAAAGGGACGATCCTTTAAAACAGAGATGAGGAGGAATTTCTTCAGCCAGAGGGTGGTGAATCTGTGGAACTCTTTGCCGCAGAAGGCTGTGGAGGCCTGAGTGTCTTTAAGAGAGAGATGGATAGGTTCTTGATTACAGGTTTCTTATGTACAGGATGCACCTGTGCAATTTTCCACATTGCCGGGTAGATGCCAGTGTTGTTGCTGTGCTGGAACATCTTGGCTAGGGGTGTGGTAAGTTCTGGAGTACAAGTTTTCAGTACTATTGCCGGGATATTGTCAGGGCCCATAGCCTTCACAATATCCAGTGCCTTCAGCTGTTTCTTGATATCATGTAGAGTGAATCTTATTGGCTGATGACTGACATTTGTGATGCTGGGGACCTCTTACAAATTGCAATGGTTAGCAGTCTCTTCATTAGCAAGGTGGTTTTTATGTATGTTCTAAATAAGTAGCTGATGATTGAGATTAAACATAGAGAAGGCAGTTTAGGGAAAATGTGGCTGCCTTTCACTTGAAAGGTAACAAAAAGCTCCTATGAAACTCAATTGACCTTAATTTTGAACCCAGAGGGCGGGACCTCCAAGACCTGACAAACCTTGGACCTTCCATGCACGTGCAAGCTGGGATCGACCCTGTTACGTTCTTTGGGCTGAGTGAACTTGTGCCGAGAAAAATGGTGTGGAAATGTGGTCAGGTGACCAGGTACGGCGCACCATCGTCAGAAAGTGTCCCATACAAGAGGTAAGGGAGGGGATCATGGAGAGATCCCAAGAAATTCCCCACAAAGGGGAAATGAAACTGGAAGCAGTCCCAAAAGGAAATCCCAGGTAAGGGATGAAGACAGGGATCAGAAACAGATAGCAGATAAATTAAAGAAATTGAGAGGAGTGGAGAAACAGGCTCCAAATAGGACATCAATTAGGAGAGCAAAGAGGGTGGATATTAGAAAGCTCTGGCTGGTAAAAGTCGGGAAAATCCCAAGCAATTCTGTAAGTATATCAATGCGAAGAGGATAACTGGGGAAAGTGTAGGACCCATTAAGGATCAAGGGAGAAATCTATGGGTGGAGTCAGAGGACATTGATAGGGTGTTGAACGAATATTCCACATCTGTCTTCAGCCAAGTGAATGAGGAGGTAGTGATGGAACTCGGGGAGAGAGATTGTGAGGTTCTTGAGCAAATTGTCATAGGGAGGGACAAGGTATTGGAGGTATTGGCGGGCTTAAAAGTGGACAAATCTCCAGGTCCGGATGAATTGTGACCCAGGCTGCTGTGGAAGGCGAGGGAGGAAATTGCCATGGCCAAATTTTTAAGTCTTCTCTGGCCACTGGGGCAGTGTCAGAGACCTGGAGAACAGCGAATGTGGTCCCACTAGTTTAAGAAAGGTTCTAGAGACAAGCCAGGGAACTACAGACCAGTGAGTCTCACGTCAGTGGTTTTAAATTAATAATAATCTTTGGTTGGGAAACTACTGAAGAAGATTCTGAAGGAGAGAATCTTTCTCCACTTACAGATGCAAGGTTTAATCAGGGATAGTCAGCATGACTGTCAGAAGGAGGTCATGCCTAACAAATATGATTGAATATTTTGAGCATGTAACCAAGTGTATAGATTAGGGTAGTACAGTTGAAGTAGTTTATATGGATTTCTACAAGATCCCACATGGGAAACCTATTAAGAAGCCAAATGCACATGGGATACAGGGTGCTTTGATAAGGTGGCTTCATAATTGGCTTAGCGGTAGGAGGCAAAGGGTGATGATAGACGGCTGCTTTAGTGTCTGTAACCAGTGACTTACCAAGGGATCAGTATATAAATGACATAGGTGACTATGTGAGAAGTAGGATTAGTAAGTTTGATGACACAAAGATTGGCCGGGTTGGGTTAACAGTTAGGTTAGAGGAAGATATAAACGGGATGGTAAAATGGGCAGATAAGTGGCAGATGGAATTTAACCCTGAAAAGTGTGAAATGTTACACTTTGGAAGGAGTAATTTAACAAGGAAATATACTGTGAAAGGTCTGACACTGGGAAATTCCGCAGAACAAAGGGATCTTGGCGTGTTTGCCCATAGATCTCTGAAGGCAGAAGGGCAGGTTAATAGGGTGGCGAAAAAGGCATATGGGACACTGTCTTTTATCAATTGGGGCATAGATTGCAGAAGCAGGGAGGTCATGATGGAGCTGTATAAAACTTGTGAGGCCACAACTGGAGTACTGTGTGCAATTCTGGTCGCCACGATATAGGAAGGATGTAATTGAACTGGAGGGGACGCAGAGAAGATTCACCAGAATGTTGCCCAGGATGGAACATTTAAATTCCAAGGAGAGGTTGGATAGGCTTGGGTTATTTTCTCTGGAGCAGAGAAGACTCAGGGGTGACCTGATAGAGGCGAACAAGATTATGAGGAGCATGGACAGGGTGGATAGGGAGCAGCTGTTCACCTTAGTTGATAGGTCAGTTATGAGGGGGCACAAGTTCAAAGTGAGGAGTGGGAGGTTTAGGGAGGAATTTGAGGAAAACCTTTTTACCCAGAGGGTTGTGATGGCCTGGGATGCACTGCCTGCGACGGTGGTCAAGGCGAGATACCTCACATCCTTGAAAAAGTACCTGCATGAGCACTTGGCATATCAAAACATTCAAGGCTATGGGTCAAGTGCTGGCACGTGGGATTAGATGGGCAGGTCAGAGCCTTTCATGCATTGGTGCAGACTTGATGGACTGAAGGGCCTTTTCTGCACTATAGTGTTCTGGGAAAAGAGCTTTGGGGAGCAGACTCCATGTGAAAAGGCAGCTGAAAGTTGGTGACTCCATGCTGATGGATGTTGGGGTTAAGGTACCCCTTTGGAGCAGTGGCATTCTGCTCAGCATGGCTGAAGTTGTGAAGTTGTACCTTAATTTGGTGCTTGGGTGTACACTCAGGAATCCGGGGAAATTAAATCTCGGAAGACGAGATGGAAAACCTGCCAGGTGAGCTGTTGTTGATGCTGTTTGAGTTTGGTAATTCAAGAGGGCTAAAGAGAAACCTTGAAGACCCAACAAGGCAGCTGGAGATTGGTCACTCTATGCTGCAGGCCCTTGGGGAAAAGGTACACCTTTTGATCAGTGGTATTCTGTTTAGCCCAGCCAAAGACCTAAAATTGTGCTTGTGAGTTGGTACTTGAGTGTACTCGATAATCCAGGGGAATGGAATCTCAAGGTGCGAGCTGAAATCCTGTGAGGGGACCGTCATTGAAACAGTCCGAAATGGAACGACTTTCAGAAAGTATTCTAAGGCGAGGTCTTCAAAGACGAAATCTGGAGAACCTCGTGAGAAAGGTGAAGTTTCAGTGAGGTCGGTTGACTCAGTGTTACGGACACCTGGGTGGGTTGTTGAGAAATCCATGCAATCTGTTTTGGTCGCATCTGCCATTTATTGTGCCATGCAGTGTGTTTGACCACAGTTTACTTGTTGATCCACGTGTCTCACATTAGATAGATACTGCAAACTGTTTTATCATTATGACCTTGTATACTAAATTTTAATTTTGTTTGTTCATGGAATCTTGTGGCTATTTGCATTGTGTCTAAAATCTTACATTTTGTCCACTTTAAACAAAATGTTGTTGGTTCCTAACCGGATCTCACCAAAAACTTGAGGATCTGGCCAAGGATCCTGGCAAGATATCGATGGAGAGAGAGTGCAAGCACAGGTATAGATTCTTGTGCTGTTTAATTGACAAGCAGTGCATGTAGAGAATAGCACAGCACGTCAAAATACAAGATAATTTTTGCGTCAACTCCCAGTTGTATTCAAAGTGATGGTATCTGTCAGGTTCTGTGCTCCTGGTTCATTCCAGCCACCTGCCAGGGATTTTGCAATCTTCAGTCAATCTGGCGTGTATAATGTCAGTCCCTCGCTAATGGACAGAGTGACCAAACAAGCAGATGGAATATTTGCTTCATTGACTGCGGAGCATGAACAACAAGTGCAAAGCAGATCTATAATTCAGCTGGTTTTGTAAAACTATTGATGGCAAATGAATTGATTACTTCTCAACTGCAAAGTCCTTTCATTAAAGTTGAAGGTATTCTACCATTCTTCCATCTGCTAAGAGTGAAAGAAGTTGTCTATTCTCTTTGTGTTCAATTTAATAAATCCAGGATGCATTGCCAGTGCAAGTGAGTAATTCAGGTGTGCATTTCCCCAGATTTCCTGACCATTTTGGTTTCTGTCCTGCCTTGGCTCAGTCCTTATATTCCATCATGCCCCTTACATCATGGGAGTCTGAGATAGATCTCGGGCATATTTGACGATTTAAATTTCCTGGCACACAGCTGCACTTGGCAGGAACCACATATCGGGAACAAAGCTATTGTTGTCGTATTAATTACCATATATACCTGTGTAAATGTCTAAATCATGTCAAAGTCGACCCAAGAGTTTTGGCTTAAAAGTTTGTAATTTGTCATATATCTCATGTAAAGGTTGATCAGTTTTTCAGGGATCAAAGCCCCAAAATGTTAAAGCCTAAGTATAATCCTTAGAGTGGTTTGGGATGCTAAAATCACAACGACCGTCGAAGGAGCATTATCAATGGCACAGGTTTTCCAAGATAATAAAAGCCCACTTGAAGTTTGGAAACCTGATCACTCTCGATATTAAACATCTTAAAACAGATTTCTGGCATTATTATTTGGTCCATGTCCCTGGTGGTATACTCAACAAAATATTTGCGTTTATACAGTGTTTTATCCTGCCATTAAATAACTTTGAAGCACTTCACACAGTGAATTGCTTTTCTTGAAGCTGAGTGAGGATTATCATGTCGATACTATTACATCCTTTGACAGCAATGTCTTGGGAACAGTAATAACTTGAATGATGAGTTGATGTACTTGTTGGTGATATTGGTTAAGGGAGGAAGTTTTATCCGGATAATGCAAGGACCCCCTTCCTTTCTTTCTTTAAAGTTGTCATGCAGTGTCTAATGGCTACATGAACAAATGGGCCTGAGATGTAATCTCTTATTTTGAAGGATGGCACCACTGAAAATAAACTTTCCGTACTCTTAACAATATATCCGACCAGGTTATTTGCTCAACCCTGACATCAGACTCAGAGCAGTAACCTTCTCACCCAGAGATGAGAATTTTACCAACTGAGCTCAACCGATTGCTTGTCTATTACCTGCAGGGGGCGTTATTGCATTTCTCGGAAGGAAATGCTGCTGGTTGGAATCTTTTCCTACTGTACTCCTGCAGATCACAAGATATAGAAGAGCAAGGACATTTGGCCCACCCTTCTTTATCCTTCCAGCAAGAGCCTGTTAGCCACCAGAATTTGGCAGTCTTCTGTCCCGTGGGACAATGGTTTGCGTTATGGTGGTCACCTCTGTGTTAGTGAAGTTCAGGGCCCACTCTGGCATTGCAGTCTCTGCCACATTTTCTGCAGAGAAGGACAATGGGTTGAGAAGGTACATGATTCACTGGCCTCTGATTTCCCTGGGCACTCTCTCCTCGATCAGCAGAGCTTTTCCTTTCTCCTTGCCCCTTCCAATGGCCCTCCAAACAGTCAGCATCCGGACGTTACAGCTGTTCGCGATCGTCCCCCAGATATCCGTCATCTCACTTGTAGATATCCCATTAGCCGAGTGTGGACAGTCAGGAGGTCATGACCCAGTGGCCCGTTCACCATATAGAAGGTCTTTGGGTCTATGGATGTCATCCATATGATTCATATGGCAAAGCCAGCACAAGTTATTATCCAACACACCTATATAACATCAGCTCTGATTCTGTGTTGTGCATTATTAATGTATAGCATAGATTCATGTTCATTACTCTTTAGTTAACATATAGCAATGATTTATGTAGTGGTCTCACCATCATGATGCGGCTTGGGTCCTTAAGATCTCCCAAAAACTTGATTCACTTATCATTACTTCAAATGTCCACTTCTTGCCCTTTCAACTGATATTTGTCTCATTGAGACGTATTGGGTGGAATTCTGCCATTTTGAGACCAGGTGCAGTGGCGGGAGGCTCCAGCGGTGCCTTTCCAGCTGGCTGGCCAGAATGCTGGGGTCCTGCACCATATTCGTGCCTGGCATCTTATTATTTGTGCACAGGCATGTTCCCCTCCGGAAACCTGGGGAGTGGTCAGCTGATTCATCTGCCTGCCGTCAGCTAGCAGCCTTGAAGGTCCAGGCTTAAACGCTCTCCCAGCACACTCATATCACTCTCTCCAGCCCCTCTGTCCTCACAAGACCATTCAGGATGTCCAGGCCCAGAGGCAAAAGGCTAGATGGCTCAAGAAGAAGTCTGTTCCAAGATTCAACCACTTCCCCCGAGCCCAATCCTTACTTGGACCTCCACCCACTGCATCTGGAGTCTTTGTGCATCCACTCTCAGTAAACAAAGTGGTATCTCTTTGGTTCCCTTGTTTGTAGGCTTTTCATACAGCATTGTCGGAGTCCAGCTCTCCTCATCTCAGCCTTCCCTTTTCCTTCCACTGTTCATCTTCATCAATCTCCTTGCACCTCTGCCTGCCAACGTGTCCTCTCACCCTTCCACCACCGCCCCCCGTCCCCCCACCCCTCATGCACTGCCCTCCTTCCACATTTCTTCCTTCATCTTGGTCAGCATCACACCCCTACCTCCAGCTCGCAATCCAGCCCCTGTCGTACATTCAAGTGGAGGGTGTATGAATCCAGCAGCACAGTGCTGCCCAGATAGATCAGTTCAGCATGGAGCTGGAGGGCACAAACTAGTCTGCCCCAGCAGAGTGACATTCAGTGCAACAGGAGTGCCACATCCCTATGGCAGGTAGGCTATGTTGCACTGTATTTTGTATTCATGTTTGTTCCTGGTTGGAACTAGATCACTTTAAGAGTTTGATCATGTGATGTACTGATGACATAATTGCAGCTGACAGTCAGTTTATTCTAGAAAACACCTAATAAAGCTCTTGTTTGTCCGTAACTTCATAGTCTGCAAGCCTATCCTTTAAAAATACCACAAAGAAATTGGTGGCCAGGAGGTTAGGACTATGCTGGCAGATTGCCGGAGCAGAAAATACATTTAAAAAGCAGCAATCCATGCACAGACATCTGAAAAGGATTAAGAAGCTACAAAACCATGCTACACCAAAGTTATCAATGGAGGTGGAGGTGGGGGGGGGGGGGGGTGTGTGCGGAGGTGGGGGGGGTGGAGGTGGGGGGGGGATGGTGGTGGTGGTGGTGGAAGGGTGAGAGGACACGTTGGCAGGCAGAGGTTCAAGGAGATGGATGAAGATGAACAGTGGAAGGAAAAGGGAAGACTGAGGTGAGGAGAGCTGGACTCCAACAAGGCTGTATGAAAAGCATACAAACAAGGGAACCGAAGAGATACCACATTGTTTACTGAGAGGGGATGCACGAATTATAACCTTTGAAGGAGCCAAAATTTAAATAAAGATTTCGGTGAGAACAGCATTAAAGGAAGCTTTCCACATGTTCTGCCTGGAAAGTTCTAGAACAGCGTTCCCTCTATTGCGAGTAGCAAGAAAAGTAACAAATACCCAGCAACAATAGGTTAGACCTGGGGGTATTTCAAACTTGGGAAGGAACAGGCTGAGCCAAGGGTTACCTTGTTTGAAAGGAAAATAAAAGAAGCAAGGTAGAGCTAAAAAACTTAGTGGAACATTTGGGCTCAGGAAATCCTTCCCATAGTAAAATGGCAGGTCTTTTTGGCACCATGAAGCTGTATGATAAAAGCACAAAGAGCTGGAGCTCATACACTGAAAAATTTGAATACTTTGTCCAGACAAACAAAATTTTGGTGGACATATTGGGAAAAATCTTCAACCCCCTGCAAAGTCTGGTGCAGCCAGAAAAACCAAGCTTGAACATTTATGCTGAGATTTCGGAGATATTAGAGTCATAGAGTTTTACATCACAGAAAGAGGCCCTTCAGGCCACTGTGTCCGTCCCAGACATCAATCATCTATTATTCTAATCCCATTTTCCAGCACTTGGTCCATATCCTTGTACGCTATTGCAGGGCCAGCTCTCACCTAAACCTTTGGCCATTGCCAAGAGGTTCAGATTTCATAAGCATAACCAACAAGATGGTGAAACAATCACACAACTCGGAGCTACTTTGAAGAAATTAGCTGAGTACTGTGAATTTGGAGACGTCTTGAATGGCATAATTAGAGACAGACGAGTGTGTGGGTTAAGAAGCGAAGTTATCCCAAAAAGGCTTGTAACAAAATACATTCATTGGATGCGGGATGTAACTGATAAGATTCTTTTGGAATGGACTGCAAATCTTTTCGTTTTCAGTCAAAACGCAATTCAATTAGCATTTCTATATCTCCCAGTGACAAAAAATATATTTCTTACATTTACTCCATTAATCAAAGGGACAACATTTGCTGGACAAATCTGAAATTGCAAGATAAATGATGAAATCTCAAGGCAGTGAAATCATTATTAATAAATCTTATGATCAATACCTCTGTCTGTACCATGTTGACCCTCTGTGCGCGAAGTTCTCTGACACAATTGTAAACGTCCACGACACCTTCACTTTCTGCCATATCAAGCATGATGTCAATAGCAATAAAACATCCTGTTCTCCCTGCGCCCGCACTAAAACATGAAAGTGTTAAAAGAATGATGGAACAGCAACTCACTGCTTGACCTGAAAGTCCAATTGTAAAGCTCATTTTATTTTCATTTTGCATAAAAATGTAATAAAATTCAGGGACATTAAAAGCGTGTTTCACTTTTACTTCACTTTTTCCATTTCCTGTAGTAATGGCAATCCTTAATGCAGCGATATTTTCTTTGGTACAAACAGGATAACAATGGTGATAAGTATTTGTCGTGTGACAAATGGAATGAGTGTCAAGTGATGAATGAAATGTACACTTTGGCTATGACATACCTGCAATGTACAATAATGGGACCCACGTCAGTTGGGTTAAGGAACTTTACTTGTCTTACAAATCCCAATAAACCTGTTGCATAGCATGGCACTCCATGATCAGGCCAGCTGGTAAAGTGGAACTGTCTAATCTCTCGAATTTCATGATTGCCCTTCTATAAAGAAAGAAAAGTTGAAATGAGATATTCACATTGGAAAGAAAATAGTTCTCTTCCGCTTATTTCACTGACTGCACCCTTTATTGAGATTCACGCAAAGACTGCGCAAGATCCTAGGAACATACACAACCGGAAGATCATACAGTAGTCCTCGCAGCCAATCTTAATTCTCTCATGTTTCTCACTAGTCTGAAACTGGAAATGAAAATCAGGGCGTTTCAATATTGTCTGGCCAATCACAATGCCAATGGCAGCAAGATGAATAATCTACATCTTTCTGTCTTTCAATATTTCAAAGTTTAACAAGTTAATTTTTGAAGGGTTTTGTGAAAGGTTATTGACTTGAAATGTTAATTCTGTTTCTCTCGCCACCGGTAGGGCAAGACCTGCTGGGCATTTCCATATTCTTGCTTATCTTTGTTGCTCTTTTTCAAGTGATGAAACAGCTTGTGGTGGTGAATTTTGAGCTGATCTATTTGTTGCATGCAGTGCTGGATTGAGTGCTGCCATCTTGTGTTCATTATCAATCAGGACCTGTTACTTGGTCTGTGAAAGGGGTTCGGTCCATTTTACAAGCCCTGTGCTTGTCGTCTTATGAATAAATAAGCAGCATTTAAACTGGTTAACTAGCTGGTTAGGTGCTTGAAAAGTGTAAAAAGTGCATTCAGATCGGTTTAATTCACTTCTATTAACACTGATTGATTTAATTAGTATACAAACTTCAGAAGCAAAATTGTGATCATCAGCCATCCCTGGATTTGGGCTTGTTACTTTCTGCGATATAGGGGCTACCAATCATGAATTTGTGAGAACTATTTACCCCCATTGTCTTTAATGTTTGCCAGATTTTGTAAAGTTTCTGGAATATGTGAAGTGATATCTGGATCAGTGCAAAAACCAACAAGTTGTTTTGGTGTCAAATTTAGTCCATGTTATCTTCGGTTCTGTGCATATTGCTTCTATTTCTGTCAGATGATGGTCTGTAAAGGCTGCCAATACGAAAACCCATTTAGTTTGGGTGCACATCCAAGGCAATGTGACATTCTGTGTCATTAGTGTTTTGTATTTAACTTGCCGTTCGCCATGCAGTGCCTCCAGTCTTGTTTGCACTAGAAATCAATACTTGGGCAGAAAATGATGGCACTGTGCATGCGGCAAAGCACATTGCCATGATAGGGAAGGATAGGGTAAAGAAATCCAGAGCTCCCTCGATGATAGAGAGTTAGATGAGGCTGAAACAGGGTGCATACGATGGATTATACAATTCAGAACCAAACTGTATATAAAAGCTTCAGAGGGAAAATGAAAAAAAAACAGTAAGAGAAGCAGAGTGAGGATGAGAAGAGACTGGCAATTGATATGAACAGGAATCCAAATGTCTTTCAAAAGTATAAATATCGTAAAAGGATGGTGAAAGGAGGGTTGGGGCTGATATAAAAGGATTTGCACAGGGAGACAGTAGGAATGGCTGAAATACTGAATGAATCTCCATCAAGGAAGTCGATTCTGTCCAAGTAACGGTGAAAGAGGAGGTAGTTGTATTTTTTGGGGCTGATGGGAATCGCGCCCGCTGTCAGGAGAACCAGTGGGAAACACTTGAGCGAGACCCAATTGAATCAAATGCCCCCAGGGATTTAAGTAGCTACGGAGGGGATGGGAGTCAGGGGGTGTGGTTACAGGATGTGGATGCAATAGGAGATTAGGGACAAGGACAAAGATGTGGGCGGGATTCTTCCTATTGAAACTAAGTGTTGAGCCAATGCAGAATTTGCGGACTTTCACAACAGCAAAACTGGCACCGCACCTGGACCGATTATGTTAAGGGGTAGCACCGGCGCCAAGTGGAACACAATCGATTCTAATGAGCAAAGGTGCCGGATTTGCCAATTTTGTGATTGACACTCAGGAGGCTGACAAGCTGCATATACACACTTCACTCCTCACACACACCATCCCAACCAACAAGATGGCAGCGAGGAAAGCAGCACAATGGTTCACGAACACCGAGCTGGAGACGCTCTTGGACGCCGTGATGGAGAGGAGGATAACCCTGTACCCCGGCCCGGGAAGGAGGCTGCCAGCCACCGTCTTTCGCTGTGCCTGGGCTCAGGTGGAAGAGGCGGTCAGCGCCGTGGGCAATGTGGTACGGTTGGGCAATGTGGTACGGTTGGGCCAGCATGCAGCAACAAACTGCACGACCCACACAGAATGACAAGGGTGAGTCGGCAGCATTGTGCCCCTGGCACCAACCCCCGTCCCACACACCCGCAACCTTATCCCCCCACAACCCGGAGGACGGGTGAACCCCCATTCTGCACCAGGTGCCCTGGCCACTGAATCCATCAGCTACCAACCTCCTGGGCTGCATGCGGCAGGCTGTCTGACACTGTTGTTTTCTGTTTGCCACCCCGTCCCCCCACCCCCCAGGAGAAGGCAGTGCAGATTCGCTGGGAGCAGAAGACAGAAGGGGGACCGCCGGCCCTGCGGCCCCTCACTGTGGCTGAGCAGAGGGCCGTGGGTGTGGTCGGCAGCCCAGAGGAAAGGGAGGTCGCCGAGGTGGAGTTCAGCCGCTGGCGAGGAAGTGAGACCCCCGCTTAGTTGCGGTTCCCCGTGACACGTGTGCCAACCACCCCCCAACACCACCCCCACATCACCGTCAGACCCCCACCACTCTCACCCCCACACCACCCACACATCACCCTCACCCTACACTACCACCCCCACCCACACGCTCACCCCCACTCCCTCCCGGCCCGCAGTCTAATCTTGCATCTTGTCTTGTGTCTTACGGGACCTACTGGTGACGGGATAGGTCCATCTGGCGTTCACCCGTCCCCAGCCAATGCTACAGCCAGAGCCCCCCCCCCATCAACTGAGCAGGAAAGGGAGCAGTTTGGATGGCAGCCCTCCTCCTGAAATCCAGGACACCCCAGAGTCCGAGTCTGATGGTGACACTGACTTTTCGTTACAGCTGTCTCCAACACCCGCCAACACCCCAGAGGCACTCACCTCGGTTGGGCACTTTAGTGAATAGGCCATTGGGATAATATCTGGTGCTCACCACACAGCTGATCCGGAACAGCAGGTGGAGGTAGAAGCACCCGAGGGTGCAGAAGGTCGGAGGGCGGGTCGACCCCAGGGAGTAGCTACTATCCAGATGGGTTTCGGGCTTCTGGAACAGACAGTCCCATCAATCGTAGAGATGCAGCCGCCGAGCATGGGACAGCATGAGGGGCTGTCAGCGAGCATCCAATACTCGCAGGTGAAGGTGGTGGAGTCCAACTGCGTGCAGGAGCAGGAGGTGGTGCCAACAATGCATGCCACGTCAACACCGCACAGGTGGCATCCACGTTAGAGGATTTGGGTGCGATGGTTTTGTCTATGGTTCAGCATGTCCAAGGCCTGGGGCATTCTGTGCTGGTGCTGGCTGAGGCCTAGGACAGAGTCGCCGACGTTGGCAGCCATGTGCTGGAGCCACCTGGACATTGCAGCAGCGCTCCTGAGCATGGCCCAGTCACAGCAGGCCATGGCTGGGAACATCGGCAGTATTGCCCAGGCGCTGGCCAACTTGGCACAGACACACAGAGATGTGGCCTAGTCCCAGAGGGAGATGGCTCAGTCACTGGCTGATGTGACACAGGCCCAGAAGGTGGTGGCACAGTCAATGGTTGATGTGGCGCAGTTCCAGGTGGAGATGGTCCACTCCCTGCGCTCCATGGCTGGGAGCGTGCAGACCTTGGTCGAGAACAGTGGGCCTCCAGGTCTGGAAGTGCTGAGGGGATGGCTCCGCTTGCACTCCCGTCCAATGGAGTAGTCCGGGGGCCCATGCCAGTGACTCCCGCATGGGAGGTGCCGGAACACCACAGCACCTCGGGTTCCCCCCCTCTCTTGCCCCTGGTGCATCTGGTGGGCTGCGGGCAGCACAGGGTGGCACCACACCACCTGGGTCACCTAAGCAACAGTCAGGCCCATGTAGGCCCGGGTACCCAAGAAGATGCCTGCCAACAGGGACCCAGGCCCCAGGGCAGGAATTACAGCAGGCCACCTCCACTCCTGCTGTACTGTCTGGGGAGCCACCTAGGTATAGCATTAGGGCCTGTAAGGCCAGAAAGTTCAACACCACTTAAGTTGGCAGGTGTGCAGGGCACAGTTAAGTTATAGGGGCGAGGGTACAAATCTGTAAATATTTGTTCATATTTAACACCTATTACCACAGTTTCAACCTGCCTCTCGGTGCTCTATCAGATGTGTGTGTGTGGGGGGGGGGGGGGGGGGGGGGCTGGCCTGGACTGGCCACGGAGTAGGGGGAGGAATGGGCAGACGTTGTGGGTAGCCTGGGCTCCACACGCCCACACTCCTGGCAATCCCGCCACTGTCACTCAAGTAATGCGATGGGACCTTGTGAGGGAATGGCCAGCTCGCATGCAGCGATGGCGGAAAGTGTTACCAAGGGCAGGAGTCAGACATTGTCAGCAACAGAGGTCATCGCAGAGCGGGTTGTCATCATCCTCCATCCCATGGACCAGACTCAGTGTTACTGCGAACCCAGGGCACCCACCCCATAATGCAGCAGGTATGTATCACGGAGGGAGTTGCAGGCGGGGGGGTGTGGGGTTAGGAAGTGTGTCCGTGCCCCTGGCCAGCTCCCCCTCTGCAAGTTGGTGAACCAGGAGACCATCAGAGCCTCCCATGCACGTTGACCCTGGCGCACATGTCTTGCAGTCTCCCATGCCTCCCTGGACCCACGTCCTGCCCATCCTTCCCCTCCCCCATATCCTCCTTGTCAGCCGAGGCCTGGTGTTCCTCCTCCACCTCCAACATGTTACCCGTCTGCTTAATGATGCTGTTGAGGATGCAGCAGGCCGCCCCGATGTAGGCGACCCTCTCAGCATCAAATTGGAGGGCCCCTCCAGAGTGGTCCAGGCACCTGAACCGCAGCTTCAGGACGAGGGAGCATTGCTCGATCATGCCCCTGGTGGCTGCATGGGCGTTATTGTAGTGGTCTGTGGCCTCCGGATAGGTGTCATCAACCACTACCACTGGGGATAACCCTTGTCTCCCAAGAGCCAACTCCTCAGCCGGGTGGGCGTCCCGAACATGTCAGGAGTCGTCGAGTGTGCCAGGATGAAGGCATCATGCACACTGCACGGATATCGGGCACAGAGGTGAATGATGAGCAGCTGATAGTCACATATCAACTGCATGTTCATTGAGTGGTACCCACTTTGGTTTTGTATAGAGAGGCCTATCATCAGCAGGTGCTAGTAGGGGGACATTCATCCCATCGATCACCCCCTGGAACCGGGGCAGCCCGGCGATGGCGGCGGAGCCCACTGCCCGGGGATCCGGGTGGCCTCAGTCCACATTGAAATAGATGTACAGTAGTCCCTCTTTATAACGCGGGTGTTGGGGTCCAAGACAGCCACCCGCGTTGCATCCGAGCCGCGGATATCCACGATGGGGGTTAATTTTAGAATACAGGGCTACAGAGGGGAGGGGCGAAGGGAGACCATGCTGGTCTTGCAGAGGCCCGTATGACCTCCTCCTGTGTTCTCTGCTCTCTCCCTCCAATCAGCCGGCAGTGTCAATTTCAGCGGCCGGCTCACTTTGATCCGGAGAGGGAAGCTGCTCTCTCACTGAAACAATCAGCCGGCCGCTGAAATTGACACTGCCGGCTGCTCTCTCCCTCCAATCCAACTTTTAAGTTTTAATGTTTCTGATTGGAGGGAGAGAGCAGCCGGCAGTGTCAATTTCAGCGGCCGGCTCACTTTGATCCGGAGAGGGAAGCTGCTCTCTCACTGAAACAATCAGCCGGCCGCTGAAGTTGACACTGCCGGCTGCTCTCTCCCTCCAATCAGAAACATTAAAACTTAAAAGTTGGAGTCGGAGAATCATGGAGGCCTCAGAGAATACCGGCTCGGGCCCACTAATGATATGCAAATGGTGTCTACTGTACTTGCATTCCGGTACGCATTGACGCCACTATCGAGGTGATGGGGAATTACGATTTGGTGTCAAATCGGCACCCTCTGGCAATTTTGGCGTCAGACGCGATTCTTCGCCCAATTGCGTTCTGCAATTTTGGCGCTAGCCAATGGAAAATCCCACTTGTGGGCCAGGATTCTCCGCTGTCCAGCGGGGCGGGCCGTACCGGCGCCGAGGAGTGGCGTGAACCACTCCACGTCGAGCTGCCTGGAAGGTGCAGAATTCTCCGCACCTTCAGGGGTTGGCGCATGTGCGGGAATGCCAGCGTGTTCTGGCGCGATCCCAGCGCATGCTCAGGCGGGTTCTTCTCCGCGCCGGCAATGGTGGACCATTACAGCAGCCGGCGTGGAGGGAATGAGTGCCCACATGGCACAGGCCCGCCGCAGATCAGTGGGCCCCGATCACAGGCCATGCCACAGTGGGGGCCTCGGGGCCAGATCCCCGAGGACTCCGCAGGCCACCCGCAGAGCCAGGTCCCGCCAGTATGAAATAAAAATCGCTTATTGTCACGAGTAGGCTTCGAATGAAGTTACTGTGAAAAGCCCCTAGTCACCACATTCCGGCGCCTGTTCGGGGCGGCAGTAAGGACCTTGTTTGATTTACGCCGGCGGGACTGGCTGAAAACGCGTGACCACTCTGCCCATCGCGGAGCGGAGAATTGCCGGGGGGGGGGCACTGCCAACGGGCCCCCACCGGCGCGACGCGATTCCCGCCCCCGCTGAAAAACCAGCGCCGGAGAATCCAGCAGCCGGTGTCGAGGCGAGATTCACGTCACCCCCCCCCCGGACGATTCTCCGGCCTGGCGGTCTTCAGCGGTCCCTCTCCTGTGCAATGGTGGGTCACTCAATTGGAAAAGTAATACGGCTCCTGTTAAACCCTGACTTGTCATCAAAGTTAGAGTCCATTGGAATAAATAAGACCCCAGCAGCTTGGATTAAAAAATTGGTTGAGTAACAGGAAATAATTGGTTGTTTATTGGACTGGTGGTAGGTATATGGGAGAGAGTCTCCAGGGATCACGGTTAGAAATCCTGCTTTTTTTGATAGATATTGACCTTGATGTATCTGGACAGGGCCCAATTTCAAAATCTGCACATGACACAAAACTTGGACGTATTGTGAACTGAGAAGAGGATTGTGTCGAACTTCAAGAGGACAAAGGCAAAAAAGGTCAACAAGTTGCAGATGATTCACAGATATCTGAAATGCTTCATTTTGGTTGGAAGTATGAGGAAAGGCAATATAAGGTTAAAGATACCATTCTAATGCTGTGACATAGTGCTAGTCACTGGGCTAGTAATCCAGCAACCCAGTGTACTGCTCTGGGGACCCAGGTTCAAATACACCACAGCCTTTGGTGAAATTTGAATTGAATAAAAATCTGGAATTAAAAGTCTAATGATGACTAAAACCATTGTTGATTTGTCATAAAAACCCATTTGACTAATGTCCAATAGATCATTGACGGTGACCGAGTAGGTTGAGAAAGCAGTTACTAACATACATGATTCTGAGCTTTTAAAAAGGGGCATATGGGACAAAAGCAAGGAAGTTATGATAAACCTGTGCACAATGCTGGTTCGGCCTCAGTTAGAGTATGATGTCCAAAGCAGGAATGATGTGAAGTCACAGAAAAGATTCACAAGGCTGGTTCCAGGGATGTGGAAGCTCAGCTTTGTCGATAGATTGGAGAAGCTGGGGCTTTTGTTTTGAAGAGGGGGAGATTAAGGGGAGATTTGATAGAGGTGTTCAGAACAATGAGGGGTCTGAACTGAGTAGATGCCCAGGAGATGTTAGCCCTTCTGGACAATTGCCGGGTAAATCCTTACCTGGGAACTTCCAAGACGGATTCCCCAGCTCACCTTTGGGTACTCCCCCCCAAAAGCAGATACTGGGCAGCCAGGACATTATGGGCCTTCATGATGGTTGAAGGATCAAGAAACACAGGACACTGGTTTAAGATGCTTGGCAAAAGAAGCGATAGCGACACACAGAAAATATCTTTTGCAAAATGTTACGATGGCTGGACTTTATAAGATGGTTATATTTTAAACTGTCTTCTTTAATTCAAGATAAAATGAAATAATTTGGACAGAGATTGTGCCCTCCTACAAAAACTGCCTCCAGATCCAGCCTACGTGAACTGGTTGTTATGGGAATAGAGGGGCTTGTTCAAAATGGACACTGGAAGATTCACCCTGGTGGGGACAGGGACAAAATATCCTGTTGAAGCTGGGAGGAACTAGGTACCTGTATTCAAGATTCCATCTCTGCTGAGTGCAGTTTAAGGTATGAATGCGGTGTGCGGTATTTGGTCGTGTTAGGAAGTTAATGAGGAACACATTTTCTGCAGCTTAGTATCCAGGGACTTTGGATTGAATACGGCTGCGATTAAATGAGGCTCAAGTGCTGAAACAGTTGAGTTGGAAGTGAGAGACCTTGCATAGTGGAGGCTGATTTGGAAAGAATATAAGATTATAAGAATATAAGAATATAAGAACCGGCTGGGTCACTGTCTGTGTGGAGTCTGCACGTCCTCCCTGTGTGTGCGTGGGTTTCCTCCGGGTGCTCCGGTTTCCTCCCACAGTCCAAAGATGTGCGGGTTAGGTGGATTGGCCATGATAAATTGCCTGTAGTGTAAGGTTAATGGGGGGATTGCGGGTTACGTGGGTTTAAGTGGGGTGATCATTGCTCGGCCCAACATCGAGGGCCGAAGGGCCTGTTCTGTGCTGTACTGTTCTATGTTCTATGTTCTATTGCACGCTTGTGCCGGACGTAACGCAAGAGTTTGCAACTATATGTACATGAGGTGTAACGTTGTTGTGTCAACTGGTTAAAGTGAAATTTATTTGGAATGTCCTTCACCTGTTAATTAATGTTTGAGTTATGCTGATTTTAATTGGTTTGTTACAGTAAAAGTTTTAAAAAGTGAGGTCCTTTCCACTGGTTTTCATTCTATTGATGCTGTGGAGATTCATTTCCCTTCTTTAAAAAAAAAGTTAGCGGCCTCTATGGACCCATGAGTTGGGAACTCAAAATGTTAGAAGTTATGTGCTCGTAGTGCTGAAGTCAAATATGTACAGAGATAATAGAGCAGAGTGACATGAAGTGTTTATCGCTTTATCAATAGCGACATGTCTAATTAAAGACTAACAACACATATCAAATAGCATGACAAGCCCTTAGATATTGTACATGAAATGTCACATCAGTGCAGGTTTAGATAATCAGTGCTAATTGGGAAACTCCCTTGTAAAATTCTAATGAAATGTCCTTTGCTCTGGCACTGCAGGAAGAAGGTCTTAATATGACACTTTAAACAGGGGCTGAGATTTACCTTTTAATAGCAGCTAATAATTTTCAATAATGCTATTGATTCATATGAAGGTTGCTGTTAGAATGATTATAGTAAAACAATATTCAACTCACAATCTGGTAGGCCTAAGCTATTATTTCCAAAGACTGCATAATTGCACGTCAAGGAGTCTTGGCACAGACATGCAGTTTTTAAAAATTATTTTACTCAGCAGGTTACTTGTACACTGCAATCTTACATACAAGTTCCCTCCCTTTACCTGGTGGCAAAAGAATCAGCCCTATAACATTTATCTCAATGTTCCCATCAATTTGCAAAAATCTCAAGTTGCTGCTACAAACAGACCTCATGTTCAGACCTAGTATTTATCCAGCAATGAAATAACAGAATATTAAAATGCCCTCCTACAGGACCCACTGGGGAAAACCAGAAAATAAGAAATACAAAAGCAGATGAGGCTAAATTGCATGTGGCCATTTGGTTGCAGGCTGGAGACCCGGGGGATCAAACACTCAGCCATGCAGGTCTGATCTGTGCTGAATTAACTAATTTTAACAAGAAAAAGAATTGAGCACTGGTCACTATCCATTGACCTCTGCTGCTAAGTGCATGTGTGGAAAATCAAGTGATGATCTGATGCAGTTCAGATGGTTTCATGTCCTTCCCATTATTTGATAGCCTGCCAACAGTCATTGTATATGTGATATCCAGAATCTACCCCAGCAAGAAACAACAACTTCAGTCGACACTGAAATAAACTAACTGCAAACAAAAACGATGTTCATTAACTTATCATCAAAACGTTGTCATCAAAATGTGACTTTTTCCAGTATGGTTCCATGAGAGAGCAACCCAATATATCATAACTAATTATGGCTTTGTCAGTCAGAATGTCCCACGCAGGAACTATTACTTGGTGGAATCAATTTGATTATTTTATTCGCAAGTATTTATTCTACTTCAGTGTTCCAGAAATACAACATACAAAAATTGATTTTACAGCATCAATATTTATTGCACGTTCTAACATTAAGATGCTTCTATTTAGATGCAGATTTTAAAACACCCCACACAGCTGAAGCAACGTGAACTTTACATACCTTTTGAACTGTGAAAGTCCGTATAATGTACTCTGCTAGTGGTTCTGTCTCAACAAGTGTTACTTTAATATCTCCATACATCTCGGTATCGTCTGGCCAATACCTGCAGCATTTCACCTGGTACAGAACAAGAAGAGGAAAAAGGTTCTGTCTGTGAATTGGCAAAGAATAGTATTCTTGCAGTGACTGCTGTGTGATAGGTTCTTGAGTGGGGTGGAGGGGGGGATTTTCCACCCCTGTTTTTGTGGCGGGAAAGGCGGAGGGGGCAGAGAACCAAGGGGGAGAGGGGAAGTTCCAAAACGGCTTTTACACCGGCGGGATTTCTCAGCTCAATTGTCCCCGGCCTCTGTAGTGATGTAAGATGGAAACCTCATTTTTATATATTTTAATATAATTAGGGGGCCTCCTCACTGTAACATCTCCACACATGGGAAAGCACCCACCCCACTCCCCGACTGTATGACAGCACATTGGCGGGGTTTACAATAAATAGGTTTTTAAAAAAGGGGGGAAAGGTGAGCAGAATTAGCCACGGGACCTAGAGGCGAGCACAGCCCTCAGGGGGTAAGAGGGCCATGCCCAGGCAGTACCCTGTCACTGCCCCCCGCCCCCTGGCACATCCCGGATTTCCTAAACCGCTCTAACTCTCTCCGCCTTTAAGGCACTCCTGTGTCTTTCAACAGACCTTTGGTCACATGTCCTAATATCTCTTTATGTGGCTTGATATAAAATTTTGTTCAATATTGCTCCTATGATGTGCCTTTGAATATCTAACTATGTTAAGCACGAGATGCAAATCTAAGTTGTTGTGAAGCACTTGACTCCAATTCTATAAAGGCCACTGACTTCACAGCACAAACAAGTGAAAGTAATTCTCTCAGCAGCTAAATTGAATATTTAAACAGTGTAAATACAATATTCATCGGTTTGAATTTAGTCGCTTGGTAGTACAGAACGTGAGTAACACACACAAATGAGTCATTTTTTTCATGGGATGTGGGCATTAGTGACAAGGCCAGCATTTGGTGTCCGGCCCTAATTGCCCTTGAACTGAGCGGCTTCTTAGACCATTTCGCTGGTCAGTTAAGAGTCAAACACTCTTGGGGGGGCTGGTTTAGCACACTGGTCTAAATCGCTGGCTTTTAAAGCAGACCAAGCAGGCCAGCAGCATGGTTCAATTCCTGTACCAGCCTCCCCGGAAAGGTGCCGGAATGTGGCGACTAGGGGCTTTTCACAGTAACTTCATTGAAGCCTGCACGTGAAAATAAGCGATTTTCATTTCAAACACACTGCAGTGGGTCTGGACTCAAAAAGAGGTTGCGTTTCAAATTTTCCAGTCCCATCACAGATGGAACAGGAAAATCCCAGCCTATTAGTTGGGCTGGCAGTGTGGCTCACTTACATGCGCTCGGTATTACATCTATTCACATACAGTGCCCTGCCCGTTGGAAACAGATGGCACGGTGGCACAGTGGTTAGCACTGCTGCCTCGCAGCTTCAGGGTCCAAGATTCAATTCCGGCCTTGGGTGACAGTGCGGAGTTTGCCCTTGTCTGCGTGGGTTTCCTCCGGGTGCTCCGGTTTCCTCCCGCAGTCCAAAGATGTGCAGGTTAGGTGGATTTGTCACCTTGGGGTTCTCTAAACCCTGGCCTATAATAGATTGACCACGCTGAATTAGTGTCCAAAAGGTTAGGTGGGGTTACGGGGATAGGGTGGAATGTGGGCTTAAGTAGGGTGTTCTTTCCAAGGGCTTTTGCAAACTCGATGGGCCGAATGGCCACCTTCTGCACTGTAAATTCTATGAAAAAAAATCCTCTGAAACAGAAAAATAATTTCCATGCATTGCAGCTTTTTGACCACACAAGAGCTTGGGAGATAGTAATTTCCTGGTTTATTCCCCAAGGTGATGCCTTGACCAATCAGAGTCGACCTGCCTGGCTTGAATTTAAAGAAACGTTTTGCAGTTAACTGTTCCATGGTGCGTTTTCCATGGCAATGTCTCTACCAATCGTAGTCCACTTGCCAACCAATCAGCACCCTCTTCTCATTCAATATGAATTCAATATAAACCTTTGAAATTTGGTATTCTTGTGAAGCTATCCTGATAAGTGTCAGACGGAAAGCTTCAAAAGCATCAAGTTTAAATTTAAATTTAGTGAGGATCTGCTCCCAGTGTAGAGTGTTGCTTTACAGGTGCCCAGATTGGGGAATCACTGGAAATAATCAGCAGCAAATAGTGAGTACTACAAACTGGCAGTCTGATCCCTTCACCCACTCCTCTGATCCAAGTTTCTGTGTGGCAAGACTTTGTACTTTGAGCCTTACAATGCTAAATTTAAGAACTCGTAGTTACGTAGCATTATTCTCATACTTTGAACATCCAAAGGTTCCACAGTTGAAAGGGCGCACCGAGGGAATTTAACAAGATCCAGGATGAGTTGGTTGTCTGAGGGAGTGGAGGATAAGTGTGAGCGCTGTGGGAGGGGCCAGGACAACCAGGTACATGTGTGCTGGGCATGCCCTCAGCTTGTGTGTTTTTGCGTCTCCTTCTTCAGCACCATGTAGCCAGATTCTATAAATTGAACTGGAACACAGTCCCTTGGGGGCCATATTCGGGGTGTCAGACCTGCCGGAGCTGCAGACAGGAGCAGGGGAACTTCTCTTAGCCTTCGCCTCGCTGATTGCGGGTTCTGTTGGAGCGGAGATCAGCTTTTCCACCCAATACCTCAGTATGGCTGGGGGATCTTATGGAGTTTTTGTATCTTGAGAAAATTAAGTATGCCATGAGGGGTGCAATTGAGGGGTTCTGCAAAAGATGGCAGTGTTTATTTTGTACTTTGAAGAGCTGGTCATGATCGACTGTTAGGGAGGGGGACAGGGTTTGGGGGGGGGGGTGTGGGTACTATTGTTTTCAATCTGTTTTCCTGTTTCATTATTTTGTATTTATCAAATAATGTTAATATAAATATTTTTTAAAAACTTCCAAAGGTCCTTTAGTCATTCGGACACGAAATGTTAGCTTGGTTCTCTCTTCTTAGATGCTGTCAGAACTGCTGAGTTTTGAACTCTTCCTCAACCCAGCATACTCACCATATTGGTTATAGACAATCCTGATTAATATTAACAACAACAAATTGTGTTCAAATTCAAAAAATTGGAAAGATTAAAATTGCAACATGGAAGTGCCATAGCAATAAGTGAGCAAGCCATTCAATTCCTCACTCTGTCTAGTATTAGAGTAGGTATGAGCTGTTACATACTACCCATTATCGTAGACGAGCAGTATAGATAATAAAGGTGCCAGCAAAAAGATATGGGGCTGGATTCTCCGGTAGCCGACGCAGAAATCGTGTTCGGCGACTGGCCAGAGAATCCGAGTTCCCGACCAAATCGAGGCGGCGGCGCTTTCGCGATGCAATGCCCGCTCCAAAGCGCCGTACTCGGAGAGTACACCACACCACGTATCAACGACCTCAGGATGTTGCCTGCGGCCCGCCCCCCCTGATGCTCCGCCCCCAACCAGCTGAGTTCCAGATGGTGTGGTTCTCTCATGGTCTCACCCATCGGAAACTCGGCGTGGTGGCTGTGGACTCAGTCCAGCGCTGCCACAAGCAGGGGAGGGCTGATCCGTGGCCGGGGTGAGGCATTATTCGGGGTTGGGGGCACTGTTGGGGGTGGTTCAGGGCATGCGGGCTGGCCGAGGGGGGGGGGGGGGGGGGGGGGGGGGACTATTTTGCGGGCCGGGTCTGCGAGCGGCCGGCGACATGTAGCATGACGCGGCCGCTGCAGGCCGCCGCTGTGCGCATGCGCGGCCACGGACCCGGCAATTCTCCGGGGCGCGTCGGCAGCTAGAGCCCGGTGCCCGATGCTGCTGCCCTGCTCGCCCCCAGCAAAACGGGGTTATAATTGTTATAACTCGCACAAGACCTACAGGCATGGGCCGAATATCCTCCTCATGTCATGGGACATGCACCGCCCCGCCCTGCGGTGCACACCCCCCAGGACTGGAACCCCTTATGGGACCCTAGCTGATCACAGCCAAAGGCAGTCCATTTGATGTGGGACCACGACGGCCGGCCAGGTCGGATACCTCCCCCGAATTGGTAGAGCCCGACCCCAGTCGAAGCGGGGCTTGCGGCCGAAGAAACCGCAGAGAGGGAAAACCGCAACCCAGCCAGCAGGCTCGCCAATCTGCCCGAGGCAAGCGTCAACTCAGAGCTCGGACATTTCATTTGGAAGAATGCAAGCGACTGAACTCCATTGCAGCACCCAGAGTTGCATCCATTCAGATCACCGTTCAAGTGACTGGGCATCTGGAGATGGAGTTGGACACGGGAGCTGCAGTCTTGTTCGCTGGGTAACAAACATTCAGGAGAATTAGCTCAGTGGTCCAACGGTTGAGCTTTGGGGATACAGAAGAAAGACTGGTGATGTACACAGAAAAGGCATCACCATTGCTGGAACGATGATGACTCCGGTAACCTATGGGCAGCAACCTGTTTGGCTGCCATTGATCATCGTAAATGGCCCCGGGCCAAGCTTACGAGGCCACGACCAGCTGCAAGCCTGCGCCTGGATTGGCAGTGGATGTTTCAGATGGGCCCTGGAGGACTATGTGGGGTGTTGGGAAAATGCCTGAAGTCTTTCAAACCAGTTTGGGAATGATCAAGGGTGCTATTGGCAAAATTCAAATGGACCCTGAGGTGCAACCCCAGTATTTCGGGCCCGGCTGGTCCCGTACGCGCTATTGGTGAAGGTCAAGGCAGAGTTCGGCTGACTGAAGGGTCTAGGGATCATCACAACGGTAAGATTTGCCAATGGCCGTTAGTCCCCATACTAAAAACAGACAAGACTGCTTGACTTTGCTGCAACTATAGGTTAACTATGAACAGGGCATCCGAATTGGACAGTTATCTGATGCTGTGGGTATAAGGTTTGGTTGTGAAATTGGCTGGGGGTAGTTTGTTTAGAAAACTCGACATAAGCCATGCATACCTCCAACTGGTATTGGACCCCTTGTCAAGGCAGTATGTGTCAATAATAACCCACAGGGGCTTTACGAATATACCTGATTACCATTTGGAGTATCATTGGCTTGCCCCACCTTTCAGTGCATCATAGAAAACATTCTGAGGGGGCTGCCGCAAGCGGCAGTCTACTTGGGTGAAGTCCTGATCTCGGGACCCATGGAGCAAGAACAGTTGAGCAAACTAGACAAGGTCCTCATCCGCTTTTTGGAGACTGGCGTCCGCCTCAGACGGAAAAAGTGAGTCCTCCATGCCAGGGAGGTCATCTACTTGGGATAGCGCGTAGACCAGGATGGTCTGCACCTGGTAGAAGAGAAGGTGCAAGCGATTCGCCAAGCCCTCACTCCGGGAAGCACAGTGAAACTGCATTCCTTTCTGGGCCTGATGAATTATTATGGGAAGTTCACGACCATATTCGCTCCCCTACACTTGATACCTCTCCGTACGGCATTGGCACCATGTTGTCACATCCCATGGATGATGGTAAGGAACAACCGATCAATTTGTATCCAGAACACTGGACCTGGCGGAGCGCAACTCTGTGCAGACTGAAAAGGAAGTTTTGGCTGTGATATTCGTGGTCAAAAGGTTCCACCAGTATGTGTACAGACGTTGTTTAATATCCTGATGGTCCACAAACCTTAATCTTTTTAAAGAAGCCAAGGCAATCCCACCGATAGCATACGCCAGGATCTAGAGGTGGGCCCTATTACACGCGGCGTGCGAATATACGTTCAGGCACACAGATTGTGAATGCCGATGCGTTGCGTTGACTCCCAATGCCAACGCGACAATCATCTCCTCCAAAGGCTGACAAAGTCTTCGCCACGCTGAATTTCATGGATGCTTTGCCGGTCACTGCGGCCCAGATGCACGAGTGGACGCAGAAAGACCCCTTATTGTTAAAAGTCCACCATGGCATGTTATACAGAGATCAGAACCAGATACTGGACTTACTGGCCTTTTCGACCAAGATATTGGAGTTCAGCATCGAGGATGGCATCCAACTGTGGGAAACGCATGTCATGGTCCCTCACCAGGGTCAGGACCCCGTATAGTGGGATCTGCACAATGGGCATCCAGGTTTTTGCGGATAAAAATACCCACCCTAGTTATGTCTGGTGGCCAGGTCTAGATGGGGAAATAGACCAACTGGCTCAACAGTGCAGGGTCTGCTAAGAGTAACAGAAGCTCCCGCCCGCTGCACCTCCACCTGTGGGAAAGGTTGGGTTGGTCCTGGGTGCGGCTTCAAGTTGACTTTGCTGGCCCCTTTCTGGGATCCATGTTTCTGATCATTCTAGATGCTCATTCAATGTGGCTTGAGATCCACAAGATGTCGTCAGCCTCTGCGAGGGTGGCAGTGGAGAAGGTTCGGCTCTCATTCAGTAAACACAGTACCTGCAGAACCTTGGATGGGCATGTGACTCCGGACCCACCTCAGATATTGGTGGGTAAGTGTGGTGCAGTCAGGAGAAACAGAGGCATAGCCTAGACAGGCGTACGCGAACCAGATGGTTCTGACCAGGTGACGCAGTTTATATCCGGAACTTCGGTGACGTGCCAGGTGGGTTCCTGGGACCATAATATGGCAGACCGGACCTGCGCCATACCAAGTTTGAACATGAAAGCAAGCAGTGAAGAAGCATGTGGAACACCTCGGGGGTAGGAGACTTGCATTACTCCAAACTCCTCCAGAGGGCCAGTTGCTAAAAAAGTCTCCCCAATGCCGGTGGGTTATGGGTCATCGTCCCCCGAGGGGGCACGCCACGGAAATGCAAGAGAACATCGGCTCTGACTCAGATATGGAAACCCAGGCATACAGTCACCAGTAGTGGGCCCCCAGGCATTCCCGACGTGATACCCTGCCACTGATTCAGACCCACAGGCACTGGAAACGCAGCTGGGAGCGAAGAAGAGAAGGTGCCCCCCCCTCCCCCCCATGCTCCATGGCATTTGCGGGGTGGGGGGGTTATATCCTGCACAAGACCTGCAGTGATGGTCTGATTAGCCTCCCCATGAACCTCGTGGAATACGAGCTTCCCTAATGTGAGGCGGGGCTCTCTCAACAGAGCAATGGACTCTAACATAAAAGCTGGTCCTGATGGGAGCCGTGCTAGGGTAGTTCAGGCTGGGTCCTGAATGTTGTGTGTATACGGTTTGCTTAAACAATAAATAGTTTATCTTCATATTCACAAAGGGGACTTCTCAGTGTCCACTAAAATAATAAAAGCAGAAAATGCTGGTTAAACTCAGCAGATTCATACTAATTTGCTTTCATCACAGCAGTTTCCAAATGGGTGAACGTGGAAAAATGTCACCTAAAGCTGTCCATAGCTACAGCTAACAGTGGATGAGGACCCTTCGTATAATTCCAAATGGCGGCCTACCATCCATGATTCCTGGATTGAGAGCAGGAACTGCTGCTAGTTGACTGCCGCCAATTGCGTCCCTCCTACTTTTGATGGGATCTCTGGCAGCCAGAATTCACGTTGGCCTGGAAACTGAAGTGGATATTGAACCAGGGATAGGTGGGCGGCACTAACTTCATTTCGACTCCACTGCCACCTTGTTTTGAGACAGTGGGGCATGGCAAAGGTTTTAAAAGCAAATCACTCCATAAGCTTTTCATATGCTGAAAAAGTGTGAAAATTCCTTTTTAATTTCAGTTCAAAGTGCCTCGAGATGAAATTGAAAAGAAAATTGGAAAGAAACTAAGACTTTAATTGACAAGTTGTTTCGAGGTAATCCTTCCCCCCCCCCTAGAGATACAAGATAGAGGGAGGTATTGATCTAGATTCACAACACAATACAATAAATGGAGGTAACCGATCCACTTACAAACTTAAATCATAAAAAGGTTATATTGAATGTTCGGGGAATGCAGGGAGATTGAAACAAAAAAGGAAAAAAAAAAAATAATTGTACAGCCAAGCAGAGCAGAATGAAAAAGTGAAATGAACGATCACTTAAGGCTAAGAGCTGGGGAAACATAGTTTTCTGTCACTAGAAAACAGCATTGATGACAGTGGGGTGAGCTGCTCTGGGGCTTAGGAGTCCTGCCTGATCAGAGAAGACAGCAGCAGTGAGCGGTGTTCTGAATGCACAATAAATATGCTGCTCTCACCCCCATATGCCACTGAATATAGACTAGAAGTTCCCGAAGGAAAGATGGGACTATAATTGGAAAGTACTATAACACACAGTCATGGTGATAGCAGATGGTTTAGATAGCAATATGTCAGTTTGGATGGGTCCCTGCTGTTTTCTATGGAATTAACACATTTTCATAAACTGGTGATGATGTATAGATTCTTTTAATTTACAGCAACCTCATTTGATTTTGATTGAATCATGTAAAACAGTGGTGCTGATCCTCTGTGAATGCTTGAGAAATAATGTTGCATCGTGGCATGGATGAAAAATTAAGGGAAGAATAATAGCTCAAAATCATTGCACATATTTGATTTTACTGTGGAATTTCGCTGGTAGTTTTATTGGGTGTTTGGCCGAGCTGGCAGGGGTTAGCCCTGTAGACACTGACAGCTGGCAGCTCTCTAATAAACCACCAATGACTACCAAAACAATGGGCTGGATTTTCCCATCCCGACACCAGCTAACTCGAGGGTTGGCGGGAACAGGGGATGAGGTGAGGGGATTGGGATTGGGGGTGAGGGGAATGGAGGGTACAGAATATGGTTGTGTGGAGGAGGCATGGGGTTGAGGGGGTTGAGGGGATGTGGTGAATGGGAGTCACGGTTAGGGGACCTCACAATCACCTCCAGAATTTGGCAAATGTTTCAGCGAACTGAGGTGAAGCTTTTAACCTGCCTGCATCAACATCCATCTGCCTCCATCTCTGCCTTGGGCCTCCTATGGGAGGAGGCAGACCTGACTCCAGACTGCCCCCCCCACCATCCCAACATAAAAATATCATGGGTGGGCACTGCTGGTCAGGAAGCAGTATCGTGCTGCCAGGAAACCCCTCCCACTCCCAAATCATGCCTCCAGGATGCAAATCCAGCCCCATATGTAGACTTACACATGACTGAAGACAACGCATTGGCTAGAGTTTCACCAACCCTCCCGGAGATGACTTTGAATGCTGCGGGGGTGGTGGGTGCAATGTTTGAAATGAAAACATTCCTGACATGCTCCTGCTTTTCCTGGAGGTGGGAGCACATCATCATTGGGAACATGTCCAGCAGCAGCAGGAAGATAGTTAATTCATGAAGTTTTTAGCAGACATTTCATGAGTGGATGGTAATCATGCTGGCATTGTGCAGAGGCAGCCTATTAATTGGCTGCTTGTCATAAAATTAAGCGGGGCGAGTCCAAAAAGGGTGTGCTCAGGACCCACTGGTCCTAACAGGAAGTTCCTGACGTTTACAAGAAAATTCAGCCTTATTAGTCCTTCATGCATTCACATGACATTCATTTGCTGATCATTTGAACAACGACTTATATTTATACAGCACGTTTAATGGGAAGGAGGGGCAGGTCATGGAGGGATTTGAAAACAGAGATGACAATTTTAAAATCAAGACATTGCTGGGCCAGGAACCAATGCAGGTCAGCTCAGCGAGTATAGGATTGCTGGGGGGATGGGATATGGTCCCAGTTAACACTGGCAGCAAAGTTTTAGGTTACCTCAAGTTTACGAAGGGGAGAATGTGGGAGATCTGCCAGGAAGGCATTGTTCTAGTCAAGTCTAGAGATAACAGGGGCGCGATTCTCCCAGACAGGGAGAAATCGTAAGGCTGGCGTCAAATCCGGGCGGGTTTGACGCCAGCCTCCCCCTCCCCGACCGGGAACCGATTCTGGTCCCCGGTCGGGGCTAGCATGCCGCCGCCGTAAACTCCGGCATCGCGGGCTTAACGAATTTCGTTAAGCCCGCTTGCCAGAGTTTGCGCCGGCTGACCCGTCACATGACGTCAGCCGCGCATGCGCGGATTGGAAGACTCCAACCTGCGCATGCGCGGATGACGTCATCGCGCATTTGCGCGAAACCCGCGCATGCGCGGGCCGGGATGCCCCTCAGCCGCCCCGCAAAGTGATACAGCGGGGCGGCGGAAGGACAAAGAGTGCCCGGGTATCGGACCCGCTGCCCGCGATCAGTGCCCACCGATCGCGGGCCCATGGCACCCTTGGCACGGCCGTGGTACTGCCGTGCCAATCGGTGCCATGGTTTTAAAGATCGGGACTTTACGGCCGTTTTTACGAATGGCCAGACCAGGTTTGCCGTTCGTAAAAACAGCCGTAAAGGGCTTGGAACTCGGCCCATCGGCCAGCTGAGAATCGCTGCTGGCCGTAAAAAAACGGCGGCAGCGATTCGTATCGGGAGTCGGGCGTGGGGGGGGGGGGGGGGGGGAGAATAGCGGGAGGGCGTCAGACTAGCGTGGCCGTAAAATTTTACGAACCCCGCTATTCTCCGCACCGTCGTGAGTGCGGAGAATTGCGCCCCAGATGCTTGAATGAGGGTTTCCTCAACTGATGATATGAGGCAGGGGTGAAGTTAGGAAATGTTAGAGAGCTAGAGATAGGCAGTTTTAACGGTGGCACAACTATGGGATTGGAAACTCGTTGAGGATCAAATGTTGCGAGCAAATTGGTTTAATCTCAGGCTGCTGCCAGAGAGAGGAACAGAGTTAGTAGCTAGGGAATTGAGTTTGAAACAGTAACCGAAAATAATATATTCAGTCTTCCCAATATTCAAATGGAGGAAATTGCTGCTCATCCAGTGGTGAGGCAGAGTTGGGTGTTGTTATTATATATGAATGTATGAACAGTGTACATGTGTGCTTTGTATCGTGGAGGGGCAAAGTATAGATATAGGCAGAGGCCAAGGATATATCCTTGGGAGACACAAGAGTTCATGATGCAGGAGAAGAAAGAGAAGCTTCTTGATTAAGACAGAAAGGAGAGAAGGTTTATCTGGAAGGAATTTAAACGTGGAGTGCCAGGAAAGATGGAACAGATTTGAGGCAAAGAATGAAACCAGACAGATTACCCAGCATCGACATAGGCCCTGGAAATGATAATGCAAACCCTGTCATGTTGACTCTGCAAAGTCCGCCCCACTAACTTCTGGGGGGCTTGTGCCAAAATTGGGAGAGCTATCTCACAGATCACTCTTGCAACAGCCTGATTATAGTCATACTCACATAATCATAATTTACAGACAATGTCGCAAACACCACCATCACCATTCCTGAGTATATCTTGTCCCACCGGCAGGACAGGTCTGCGGAGGTGGTGGCACAATGATACACAGTTGGGAAGGAGTTGCCCGGGGACCTTAACATCGACTCCTGACTCCATGATGTCTCATGGTATCAGGTCAAACATGGGCAAGGGAATCTCCTGCTGATAACCATGTACCAACCCCCTCAGCTGATGAATCAGTACTCCTCCTTCATGTTGAACACCGCTTGGAGAAAGCACTGAGGGTTGCAAAAGGTGCAGAATGTACTCTAGGTGGGGGACATCAATGTCTATCACCAGGTTGTCTCAGTAGTACCACTACAGACTGAGCTGGTTGGGTCCTGAGGGCATATCTGCTAGACTGAGACAGCGGCAGGTGGTGTGGGCACCAAAAAGAAGAAAAAACATACCTGACCTCATCCTCACCATACTTGACCTCATCTGTCCATGACAGTATTGGTAGGAGTGGCCACTGCACCATCCTCAGGGAGACAAAGTCCCGTCTTCACATTGAGGATACCCTCCATCGTGTTGTGTGACATTGCCATTGTGCTAAATGGGATAGACTGCGAACAGATCTAGCAACTCAAGACTGGGCATCCATGAGGGGCTGTGGGCCATCAGCAGCAGCAGAACTGTACTCAACCACAACCTGTAACCTCATGGCCTGGCACATCCCCCACTCTACCATTACCTCCAAGCAAGGGGATCAACTCTGGTTCAATGAAGTGTGCAGGATAGCATGCCAGGGACAGCACCAGGCATACCGAGAAATGAGGCGTCTACTCGGTGAAGCTACAACACAGGACTACTTGTATGCCAAACAGCAGGAAATACAAGTTGTCATAGTCCCCAAGGACTATAGGCTGCTCTCCCCTTTTGTGAGAGAGCTGACCTGTGGTGATTTAACCTGAGGGCCACCAGACCTCAGGCGAGGGATGAGGCCTTCATGGATAACCTCATCCAGTACTGGAATCGAACCCACTCTGTTGGCATTGCTCCGCATCACAAACCAGCCATACAACCAACTGAGCCATTATGCCAAGCAGCATAATCAGTAACTGATAGAAAGAGCCCGGTGATCTCACAACCAATGGAGCAGATCTAAGCTCTGCAGTCCTCCCACATACAGCCATGAATGATGGTAGACAATTAAACAACTCATTGGAGGAAAGGCTCCACAAGTATCCCTGTTCTCAATAATGACGGAGCCAAGCACATCAGTGCAAAAAAGAAGTGCCGAGTGGATGACCCATCTTGGCCTCTTCTGGTGGTTCCCAGAATCACAGATGCCAGTCTTCAACCAATTCAATTCACTCCACGAGGTAGCAAGAAATGGCAGAAGGTACTGGATTGTGCAAAGGGTGGCCCTGACAATATGCAGCCAATAATACTGAAGCCTTGTGCTCCAGACCTTTCTGCATGCCATGCCAATCGATCATCAATAAAGTGATGGAAGGGGTCATCAACATTGTAATCAAATGGCACAACTTGCTTCTCAATACAGGGAAGCGGTGGCAAAGTGGTATTGTCCACAGGGAGGTGGTGGCATAGTGATATTGTCACTGGACTAGTAAACCAGAGACTCAGAGTAATGCTTTGGGGACCCAGGTTAAAATCCCACCGCTGCAGATGGTGAAATTTGAAATCAATAAAAGTCTAATGATGACCATGAACACGTTGTTAATTATTGTAAAAACCCACCTGGTTCACAAATGTTCTTTGGGGAAGGAAACATCCCTTCCTTCCCTGGTCTGGCCTACATGTGACTCCAGATCCAAGCAACGTGGTTGACTCTTAACTGCCCCCTCAAGGGCAATTAGGGATAAGCTATAAATGCTGGCCGAACCAGAGACGCCCACATCCCATGAACGAATAAACAAAAAAACCCTGCTCATTGATGCTCGGTGTGAGTTCCACCAGGGCTACTCAGCTCCTGACCTCAATGCAGCCGTGGTGCACAGATGGACTGAGGAGCTGAACCCCAGAGATGAGGTGAGAGTGCCTGCCCTTGACATCAAGGCAGCATTTGACTGAATTTGGCACCAAGGAGTCCTAAAAAGCTGGAGTTAATGATAATCTGGAGGAAAGCTTTCCGCTGGCTGGAGTCACAGCTAACACAAAGGAAGATGGTTGTAGTTGTTGAAGGTCAATCATCTCAGCTCCAGGATATTACTGCATGAGTTCCTCAGGGTAGTGTCCTAGGCCTGACCATCTTCAGCTGCTTCATCAATGACCTCTTTTCCATCATAAGGTCAGAAGTGGGGATATTTGCTGATGGCTGTACTAATGTTCAGTACCATTCATGACTCCTCAGAAAATGAAGCAGTCCATGTACAATTGTAAAAAGACCTGCACAATATCCAAGCTAAAAGTGGCAAGTAACATTTGCACCTCAAGTAACAGGCAATGACCATACCCAACAAAAGAGAAGCTAACCATTGTGCCTTGCCATTCAATGGCATTAACTTCGCTGAATCCCCAACTATCAACATTCTGGGAGTTACCACTGACCAGAAACAGAACCAGACGAGCCATCTAAATACTGTGGTACAAGAGCAGGTTAGAGGCTAGGAATCCTGCGGTGAGTAACTCACCTCCCGTCTCCCCAAAGCCTGTCCACCATCTACAAAGCACAAGTCAGGAGTGTGATGCAATACTCCCCACTTGCCTGGATGAGTGCTGCTCCAACAACATGCAACACCATCCAGGATAAAGCAACCCGCATGATCTCTCCCCCTTCCACAAACATTCAAACCCTCCACCACCGATGAACAGTGGCAGCCGTGTGTACCATCTACAGGATGCACCGCAGGAACTCACCAAGGCTCCTGAGGCAGCACCTTCCAAACCACGACCGCTACCATCTAGAAGGACCAAGGGCAGCAGATACATGGGAATGCCGTCACCTGAAGTACCCCTCCACGTCATGCGCCATCCTGACTTGGAAATATATCGCTGTTCCTCAACTGCTGATGGGTCAAAGCCCTGGATTTCCCTCCCTTACAGCACGTTGGGTGTACCTACACCACATGGACTGCAGCAGTTCAAGGAGGCAGCTCACAACTACCTTCTGAAGGGCAGTTAGGGATGGGCAATAAATGTCTGCCAATAAAGCCCACATAAAAAAATCACTCAATGCCTTTGGGGAGATGAGGGAGGTTGAAAATTGTAGTTTGCAAGGATGTTGGAGTCAGGGGTTAATTTTTGAGGAGGGGATGATGAGGCAGATTTAAAAGAGAAGCCTGTTCAAAATTTTGGCGGTCATGAGGGCTAGGAGATGAGATTGGGTGATCAGCAGTTTGGTGGGATTAGGATCGAGAGAAAGTGAGATGGGTTTCACGATGAATTCGGAGAGGGTAGGAGGGGCTACAGGCAAGAAACTACAGAAAGGCGTGTGTTCAGGGCTTGGGCAGGGATGTGTTAGAGGTAGTTTGGTCAGGTGGCCTAATGGAAGGGAGGAATGGCAGAGGCAGCTTGTTGGAGTGTCTGGATCTTAGTAATCTTCGAGAAGTGTGTGTGGGGGGGGGGGGGGGGTGTAGTCAGGGCCTTATCAGGGGCAAGACCAGGGTGAGAGAAATTTGTGAACTTAGTGGGAATTAGGACATCAAACATGGAGACGAGGGCATGGTTGAATAAATCAGGAGCTGAAATGCAAAGTTAACCAGTTAATTATTTTAAAATGGTGAAGTTCTCTATTAAAATAGCAGGCACAGTCATAAAAAAGTGTTTAATAGTCACTTAGATTTGCTGGTACAGTTGGTATATATTCCAATACAATTTTAATTGCACAATCATTTATTTGCTATTTTACAATTGTGTATATCATATGTGCATCCTGGGTTGGAACAGTCCTGGGGGACCCGTGATTCCATTTCATTGTATTTTAATCTTTTGCTTTGTGAGGCAGAATTTGGAAATTGCATTGCCAACCCCAGTGACACTGGCATTCACCTTCCTGCTCTCAAAATTATTTAAAAATTTGAACGTATATTGTAATTTAAATAAAAGACTGCCACTTCCTTGAGAAATTTACTTGCCAAACTACAGATGGCCGAATACAAATGCTCCTCTGGAATGTATATGCCTCTTTTCATATATGCTTAGTTTCTGGCATTGATTTTTGAGTTTTAGCTGCGTGTTAACTTTCACTGTGTAAATTGGTACCTTTATCACCCACATGGTTCACAGATGACTTCCTCTAATACCGAGGGTCAAACCTCTGATCAGCCCTGAACTAGATCACCCCATGAGGATTGACAGTGAGAGCTTTTTTCCTCGGATGGTGATGTCTAGCACGAGGGGACATAGCTTTAAATTGAGGGGAGATAGATATAGGACAGATGTCAGAGGTAGGTTCTTTACTCAGAGAGTAGTAAGGGCGTGGAATGCCCTGCCTGCAACAGTAGTGGACTCGCCAACACTAAACGCATTCAAATGGTCATTGGATAGACATATAGACGATAAGGGAATAGTGTAGATGGGCTTTAGAGGGGTTTCACGGTCGGCGCAGCATCGAGGGCCGATGGGCCTGTACTGCGCTGTAATGTTCTATGTTCTATGGAAAAGAGCTGGCCCTTAGGGATTCTGTTCATGTCACTTTGCCATGGTGGTGGGTCTTTGGTTGGATCTTGGGTAAGGAGGAATGTATGGAGCGAGTTTGGGGCTATTTTGGAACTAAGGCCCTTTAGGCCTAGCATAGGCCTCAGCTGAAAAGTGGCACAAGTTCCGTTGGAGATCAATGACATGCCTTCCTTCTCGATTGGGAAGAGAGATATCATAAAGGAGCAATTTATTAGGTCCTTACTGGGCCTCATCTGGCAGAGCAACCTGGTGCTGCCCCAACATTCACGGGGAAAACTACTGTTGCCATGTGAGTGCCAGTGGCAGTCCCTGTTCATGCAGATGATCCCCTCCTTTTGATTTGGGACATGTTTTCTAGCTTGGGGCTCGGGTTCATATTACACCATATTTTCATAAATGGAGGAAATGCGTAGAAATTTTGGGCCATTAATGCTTTGCACATATCCTACTCTGATAGGTAAAATAGGATCAACATGGATTTAATCAGCGGAGTGGGGTTCCCCAATTTCTTGTTCTAACTTTTGAGAAAATTGTTAGGCTTCCTGTTTGCATGATTGATCTACAGGTTTCAACTGATCTTCCGTCAAAGATAATCTCCATGTGCCAATGTACACACAGTACAATGGTGATCTGCGACATCCAACCAAAACATCTGTGCTGGCGTTTAAAGCAGGCATCAAGAGGCCTGAACACCACCCCCCCCCCCCCCCCCCCCCCATCCGCCCCCCCAACACACTCAGAACCTTGCAGTGCTCTGCAGATTTATGACTGCTGCCTGGCTATTTTCTTTCCGCAAGTAAAAATGGCCAGTCATTGAAAACTGTCTCCTATATATATGTTGCTGCCAAGATTAGACATTTATTAGACATGGCCCGAAGAAATGTATTCAATGTGAAACTTGTTGAAATGGGATGCTGCCCTGGAGATCAATGATGTAACAGCAATTACAGTCTGTTCTGATGAAAGGCCAAAGACCTTACACATTAACTCTATCACCTGACAAATGTTTTCAACATTTTCCTGTTTTTATCCCTGTAACAGCAATTGGTCTGCAGACTTTATAGCATTAAATGGTTATCTATTGCCAATGTTCCCATCCATATGAGGGTTTCAGTCTGAAGGACAAATTTACTGATGACTCAAAGCTAGGCAGCATTGTAAGCAGTGTAAATGAAAGCAGACAATTGCAAAAGGGGTGTCGCTGGATTAAATGAACGGACAAGGCCGAGTATGGTTTATGTATTTCAATGTTAGCAAAAATGAGGGGCTAGTTTCTCTGGCCTCCCAGCCGCGTGTTTCTTGACAGCGGGAGGTGACGTCAGGATTCTCTGCTCCCACTGCTTTTAGTGGGAATTCCCACTGTAGCCATCCCATGCCACTGGGAAACCCGCGGACGGGAGTATGGTGCAGGCGTGTCCAAAGAATCCCACCATCAGTGATCAGTGAATGCACGTAGAATTCCTGACGAGTTTGTTTTACTTTGGACCTATAAATGATAGACCAGGGTACTTCCTAAATTGTGACAAGCTAGAAACATGGGAGGTCCAAAGAGATTTGGGATTCGATGTGCATAAATGTCATGATTAGAATATAATCAAGAAAACTAATAGGAACTGAGGAACACAGGGGGCGGAATTCTCCGCCCCCCCGCAGGGTCGGGGAATCGCCCGCAGCCTTCGTAAATCCCGCACCCGCCGTGGCCGGAATTCTCCGCCACCTGGGAATCGGCGGGGGCGGGAATCGCGCCCCGCCGGTCGGCGGGCCCCCCGCAGCGACGGGCCGCGATGGGCCGAAGTCCCGCCGCTGTCAGGCCTCTCCCGCCGATGTGGTTTAAACCACCTCTGTGCCAGCGGGAGCAGGCGGGAGTGGGCCCCGGGGTCCTGGGGAGGGGGGGGGGGGGCGCGGCCGATCGGACCCCGGGAGGTGCCCACACGGTGGCCTGGCCCGCAATCGGGGCTTACCCTTTTGGGGAGGCCCACCGCCGGAGTGGTTGGTGCCACTCCGCTACGCCGGGACCCCCTGCCCCGCCGGGTAGGGGAGTATACCGCCCAGGAAATATGAGCAGGAGTAGGCCATTTTGCCCAATGGAATGGAATAATGAACGAATGCTGACAATCATATCTGGAGAACTGGAATGCACAGGGAAGTGTAACCAGAAAGATACCTAGACTCCAAGGAGTAAGACATGAGGAAGGATTACACAAAGCTAAGGCTGTATCTCCTGGAATTTTGAAGGTTAAAGGGAGATTTGATCAAGTCTTCAAAGTATTAAGGAGAATAGATAGGGTAGATCAAGAAAAATATTTCTGCTGGTTCAGGAGCCTAGTGGGCATAGTCTAAAACTTGGAGATCTCTCGAGAGTGACTTATGGATGTTGTTAGCCACAGGCATTAAGCGATATAGGACAAAAGTGGGTATATGGAGTTAGGTTGTCGATAAGTTATATCAGCCACTGACTGGATAAATAAATAATACACTTCAAGGATGCTTTGAGGATATCCCTGAAGCATTCTCCTTGTGCCTCTGTGAATCACCTGCCATAACTAGGTTCTGAGTAGAGCCGTTACTTTGGGAGTCTAGATTGCGACAATGGCACGGTTGTGTTTGATCCCGGATATCAATATCGGTATTTGTTGTGGTTCCATTCCTAGGATCACATCACACGTTAAACATCATTCAACTATAAGGGCAGCACTCATGTTACATAATGGGTCAAGTACCCAACTTGCTGGTAAGTAAGTTTGAAGGACTTCTGTTATTATAGGCTAGATGAATTGGTCACGCTAAATTGCCCCTCAATTGGAAATAAATAATTGGGTACTCTAAATTTATTAAAAAAGAGAGTTCTCCTGTAGGCCGCTCCATTGAATGCCCCGTAGTAAAGCTTGTCTGCAACCTTGTCTTCTAGGGACCTGGCACAAGAGCCACCCATTACCTTGGATTGCTGCTCGTGGTCCCCACTATGGCCAGCGGTTCTCCAGTGTACATGGCCAACTCAGCCTCGGAGTCCTGTAATGAAAGGAGCTGGTCCAAATTTAAGAACTCAGTGACCAACCAAACTGAGTATGCCACCATCATCACAGACTTCGACTGCATGCCAAAGAAAGCAGTATGTACATTCGCGAACCGGAAACCATGGCTTACATTGGGAGATTGACTCCCTACTGACCGGTGTGATGCGTTCAAGTCAGGCGATCCTGACCTATACTAGAGATCCAGGTATGACCTCTGCAAAGCCATCAGAGATGCCTGGGGAAAGTGGGCAGCATAATTAAAGACCTCTCCCACGCAGATTACTCACTCTTCCAACTTCTTCCATCGGGCAGGAGAACTAAAAGTCTGAGAACACGCACGAACAGACTCAAAAACAGCTTCTTCCCTGCTGTTACCAGACTCCTAAACAACCCTCTTATGGACTGACCGGATTAATACTGCACTCCTGTATGTTTCACCCTTGCCAGTGTCTATGTATTTACATTGTGTACCTTGTGTTGCCCTATTATGTATATCCTTTTCTTTTCATGTACTAAATGATCTGTTTCAGCTGCTCGCAGAAAAATACTTTTCACTGTACCTCGATATACATGACAATAAACAAATCCAATCCAATCCAAGCTGCACTCCAATCCGGAGCCTCTCAAAAGTGTACCTTCCGATAATGGAGACAGTGGCGTCTGTGTCAAACTCCATTAGCAATGAGTGGCCATGGCCATGAATCGTGACCCTTGGGTGATACAACTTAGTTCAATTACAGACAATCATCCGTGGTCTCTTTCACAAAAAGGGCACGAGACCGGGGTGGGTGGCCAGTCCTAGTGGGGCGGCAGGCGGACTGACCATCCCGCGGTCGCGTCTCCCTGTGGCCTCTCCGATCGCACATCCAACACGCCCAACATCTTCCTCATCTGGATCGGGGAGGGGTTCCGCACGGTCGTCGGGGTCCTAGGCCACCGGCCCGACCCCCGGCTGGCTGCTGGCCAGGGTGGAGAACCAGGGTTACATGGCCGAGGGGGTGCCGTGCTCTAGGGAGGGTGGGCCCGAAGGTGGGCCCGAAGGTGAGAACCATTGCTTGTAATTCCTGTGTACCCTGCGCTACGTTTTCTCATGACAGGGTGATATTCACGGTCTGTTTGAGGTCCAGCTGAGGCTTGGCGAGCAATTTCGGCTGAGTCGCCGTGTTATGCATGCCGCAGACCAATCTATCCCGCAACATTTTGGAGAGGGCGGTGCTATATTTGCAGAATGTTGCAAGTTTCCTGAGATGCATTAAGAATTCCGTTGTGGACTCCCCAGGGGTCCTCCCGACCATATTGAAGCGGCAGCATTGCACGATGACCGATGGCTTGGGATTGAAATGATCCACCAGCGACTTTGAATCTAAGGCAGCGGGATGTGTCAGGCTCTTAATCACACTAAAGGTGCGCACCCCACAGGCCATTAAGAGGACCACGATCTAATGCTCATCTCCGATAATGGCATTAGCCTGAAGAAAGTAACGCACCCCCTCGATACTGTGACCAAACTTCGATACCTGCATCGAATGCGTCCAGGTTCCCGAAGACCGGCATTGTAACAGCAGGTGAACCAACCTCCAGAGGTCTGCGGAAAGGTGGCTGGGTACAACAAAAATGGCACCTTCTGCAACTCTAATTAATCCTCATCGCCAGTGTTGAGATACAGAAGCAGCCACATGGGAAGATTTATTCACAGAAATATGAAAAGACTATGTATTTCGGTCCTGGCAGGCACTACCATGCCGCCTCACACCTGGACCTGGTTTGAATACTCTGATTTCCTCGGGGCGGGGAAAGCTCGTACTCCACGAGACCCAAGGGGACCCTAATTGGCCAGGCTCCCTGGGTCCCATGGGGGTTGCAAGTGTTCCTGCCATCGTGATTAGACTGAGGACAGCATGACTACTTTCTGAATTTAATTGAACTATATTTCTCCCACCTTTTACCCTGTCTTGCGTTCTCTTTGGTTCCAGTCTCACAGCCAGATGGCATTTCCAACAGAGAGGGCAGTTGGGTGGCCTGATTCCAAATGAAAAATGAAAATCGCTTATTGTCACGAGTAGGCTTCAAATGAAGTTACTGTGAAAAGCCCCTAGTCGCCACATTCCGGCGCCTGTCCGGGGAGGCTGGTACGGGACGTTATCGCCTATATGGGTGTCAACCCATTTGCCAAGTGATGTGAGAGAGAACTCCTGGGGCGAAATTCTCCGACCCCACGCAGGGTCGGAGAATCGGCCGGCGGCAGCGTTATTCCCGCTCCCGCCGGGTTTTTAATTCTCCGAGCGGCCAAAAACCGGCGTTGTGCAAATCCCACCGGCAGCCTCTGAAAACAGCTGGCGCCGGCGGAATGTCATTGATCTTTATCAAACAGACATTCTCCGTGCCGGATGGGCCGAATTCCTGCCGACGTGGCCACGGGTCACGTCGGCGAAAAACAGAGTAGCTTTAAAACGGCGTCAACCATTGATGATGGTTGACGCCGTTCAGTGACCTAGGGCGAGTGCGGGGGTAGCGGCGTTGGAGAGGGGTGGATTGGGGGGGGTTGCGGCATTTGGGGGGGGGTTGCGGCGTTGGGGGGGCTGCGGTGTTTGGGGGGGGGGGTTGCGGCGTTGGGGGGGTTGTGGCGTTGGGGGGGGGGGGTTGCGGCATTGGGGGGGGTTGCGGCATTGGGGGTGTTGCGGGCGTTGGGGGGGGAGGGGTTTGCGGCGTTGGGGGGGGATTGCGGCGTTGTGGGGGGGGATTGCGG